>NW_027016994.1:300000-399029 GCF_036013445.1 Caloenas nicobarica
CAGTAGAGCCCGACAGAGCCCAGTAGAGCCCGACAGAGCCCGACAGGGCCCAGTAGAGCCCGACAGAGCCCGACAGAGCCCGACAGAGCCCGACAGGGCCCGACAGGGCCCGACAGAGCCCGACAGGGCCCAGTAGAGCCCGACAGAGCCCGACAGAGCCCGACAGAACCCGACAGAGCCCGACAGAGACCAGTTGAGCCCGACAGAGGCCGACAGAGCCCGACAGAGCCCGACAGGGCCCGACAGGGCCCAGTAGAGCCCGACAGAGCCCGACAGAGCCCGACAGAGCCCGACAGAGCCCAGTAGAGCCCGACAGAGCCCGACAGAGCCCGACAGAGCCCGACAGGGCCCGACAGGGCCTGACAGAGCCCGACAGGGCCCGACAGGGCCCGACAGAGCCCAGTAGAGCCCGACAGAGCCCGACAGAGCCCGACAGAGCCCGACAGGGCCCAGTAGAGACCAGTAGAGCCCGACAGAGCCCAGTAGAGCCCGACAGAGCCCGACAGGGCCCGACAGAGCCCGACAGAGCCCGACAGGGCCCAGTAGAGCCCGACAGAGCCCGACAGAGCCCGACAGAGACCAGTAGAGCCCGACAGAGCCTGACAGAGCCCGACAGAGCCCGACAGGGCCCGACAGATCCCGACAGAGCCCGACAGGGCCCAGTAGAGCACGACAGAGCCCGACAGGGCCCAACAGGGCCCAGTAGAGCCCAGAAGAGCCCGACAAAGCCCAGTAGAGCCCGACAGAGCCCGACAGAGCCCGACAGAGCCCGACAGGGCCCGACAGAGCCCGACAGGGCCCGATAGAGCCCGACAGGGCCCGACAGAGCCCGACAGAGCCCGACAGGGCACGACAGAGCCCGACAGAGCCCGACAGAGCCCGACAGGGCCCGACAGGGCCCAGTAGAGCCCGACAGAGCCCAGTAGAGCCCAGTAGAGCCCGACAGAGCCTGACAGAGCCCGACAGAGCCCGACAGGGCCCGACACTGCCCGACAGGGCCCAGTAGAACCCCACAGAGCCCGACAGGGCCCGACAGAGCCCGACAGAGCCCGACAGGGCCCGACAGAGCCCGACAGAGCCTGACAGGGCCCGACAGAGCCCGACAGAGCCCGACAGAGCCCGACAGAGCCCAGTAGAGCCCGACAGAGCCCGACAGAGCCCGAGAGGGCCCGACAGGGCCCGACAGAGCCCGACAGAGCCCGACAGGGCCCGACAGGGCCCGACAAAGCCCAGTAGAGCCTGACAGAGCCCGACAGAGCCCGACAGAGCCCGACAGAGCCCGACAGGGCCCGACAGGGCCGAGTAGAGCCCGACAGAGCCCGACAGAGCCCGACAGAGCCCGACAGGGCCCGACAGAGCCCGACAGAGCCCGACAGGGCCCGACAGGGCCCGACAGAGCCCGACAGAGCCCGACAGGGCCCGACAGGGCCCGACAGAGCCCGACAGAGCCCGACAGGGCCCGACAGGGCACGACAGAGCCCGACAGGGCCCGACAGGGCCCGACAGAGCCCGACAGAGCCCGACAGAGCCCAACAGAGCCCGACAGAGCCCAGTAGAGCCCAGTAGAGCCCGACAGAGCCCGACAGAGCCCGACAGAGCCCGACAGGGCCCGACAGGCTTAGTAGAGCCCGACAGAGCCCGACAGAGCCCGACAGAGCCCGACAGGGCCCGACAGCGCCCAGTAGAGCCCGACAGAGCCCGACAGAGCCCGACAGAGCCCGACAGAGCCCAGTAGAGCCCAGTAGAGCCCGACAGAGCCCAACACAGCCCGACAGAGCCCGACAGAGCCCGACAGGGCCCGACAGAGCCCGACAGAGCCCGACAGGGCCCGACAGGGCCCAGTAGAGCCCGACAGAGCCCGACAGGGCCCGACAGAGCCCGACAGAGCCTGACAGGGCCCGACAGAGCCCGACAGAGCCCGACAGGGCCCAGTAGAGCCCGACAGAGCCCGACAGAACCCGACAGAGCCCGACAGGGCCCGACAGAGCCCGACAGAGCCCGACAGGGCCCGACAGGGCCCGACAGAGCCCGACAGAGCCCGACAGGGCCCGACAGAGCCCGACAGAGCCCGACAGGGCCCAGTAGAGCCCAGTAGAACCCGACAGAGCCCAGTAGAGCCCGACAGAGCCCGACAGAGCCCGACAGAGCCCGACAGGGCCCGACAGAGCCCGACAGAGCCCGACAGGGCCCGACAGAGCCCGACAGAGCCCGACAGAGCTCAGTAGAGCCCGACAGAGCCCGACAGAGCCCGACAGGGCCCGACAGAGCCCGACAGAGCCCGACAGGGCCCGACAGATCCCGACAGGGCCCGACAGGGCCCGACAGAGCCCGACAGAGCCCGACAGGGCCCGACAGAGCCCGACAGAGCCCGACAGAGCCCAGTAGAGCCCGACAGAGCCCGACAGAGCCCGACAGAGCCCGACAGAGCCCGACAGAGCCCAGTAGAGCCCGACAGAGCCCGACAGAGCCCGACAGAGCCCGACAGGGCCCGACAGAGCCCGACAGAGCCCAGTAGAGCCCGACAGAGCCCGACAGAGCCTGACAGAGCCCGACAGGGCCCGACAGGGCCCGACAGAGCCCGACAGAGCCCGACAGGGCCCAGTAGAGCCCGACAGAGCCCGACAGAGCCCGACAGAGCCCGACAGGGCCCGACAGGGCCCGACAGAGCCCGACAGGGCCCGACAGGGCCCAGTAGAGCCCGATAGAGCCCGACAGAGCCCGACAGAGCCCGACAGGGCCCGACAGAGCCCGACAGAGCCCGACAGGGCCCGAAAGGGCCCGACAGGGCCCGACAGGGCCCGATAGAGCCCGACAGGGCCCGACAGAGCCCGACAGAGCCCGACAGGGCACGACAGAGCCCGACAGGGCCCGACAGGGCCCGACAGGGCCCGACAGAGCCCGACAGAGCCCGACAGGGCCCGACAGGGCCCAGTAGAGCCCGACAGAGCCCAGTAGAGCCCAGTAGAGCCCGACAGAGACCGACAGGGCCCGACAGGGCCCGACAGGGCCCAGTAGAGCCCGACAGAGCCCGACAGGGCCCGACAGAGCCCGACAGAGCCCGACAGAGCCCGACAGGGCCCGACAGGGCCCGACAGAGCCCGACAGGGCCCGACAGGGCCCGACAGAGCCCAGTAGAGCCCGACAGAGCCCGACAGGGCCCGACAGGGCCCGACAGAGCCCGACAGAGCCCGACAGGGCCCGACAGGGCCCGACAGAGCCCAGTAGAGCCCGACAGAGCCCGACAGAGCCCGACAGAGCCCGACAGGGCCCGACAGGGCCCGACAGGGCCCAGTAGAGCCCGACAGAGCCCGACAGAGCCCGACAGAGCCCGACAGGGCCCGACAGAGCCCGACAGAGCCCAGTAGAGCCCAGTAGAGCCCGACAGAGCCCGACAGAGCCCGACAGGGCCCGACAGGGCCCAGTAGAGCCCGACAGAGCCCGACAGGGCCCGACAGGGCCCGACAGGGCCCAGTAGAGCCCGACAGTGCCCGACAGAGCCCGACAGAGCCCGACAGAGCCCAGTAGAGCCCAGTAGAGCCCGACAGAGCCCGACAGAGCCCGACAGAGCCCGACAGAGCCCGACAGGGCCCGACAGAGCCCGACAGAGCCCGACAGGGCCCGAGAGGGCCCAGTAGAGCCCGACAGAGCCCGACAGGGCCCGACAGAGCCCGACAGAGCCTGACAGGGCCCGACAGAGCCCAGTAGAGCCCGACAGAGCCCGACAGAGCCCGACAGAGCCCGACAGGGCCCAGTTGAGCCCGACAGAGGCCGACAGAGCCCGACAGAGCCCGACAGGGCCCGACAGGGCCCAGTAGAGCCCGACAGAGCCCGACAGAGCCCGACAGAGCCCGACAGAGCCCAGTAGAGCCCGACAGAGCCCGACAGAGCCCGACAGAGCCCGACAGGGCCCGACAGGGCCTGACAGAGCCCGACAGGGCCCGACAGGGCCCGACAGAGCCCAGTAGAGCCCGACAGAGCCCGACAGAGCCCGACAGAGCCCGACAGGGCCCAGTAGAGACCAGTAGAGCCCGACAGAGCCCAGTAGAGCCCGACAGAGCCCGACAGGGCCCGACAGAGCCCGACAGAGCCCGACAGGGCCCAGTAGAGCCCGACAGAGCCCGACAGAGCCCGACAGAGACCAGTAGAGCCCGACAGAGCCTGACAGAGCCCGACAGAGCCCGACAGGGCCCGACAGATCCCGACAGAGCCCGACAGGGCCCAGTAGAGCCCAGAAGAGCCCGACAAAGCCCAGTAGAGCCCGACAGAGCCCGACAGAGCCCGACAGAGCCCGACAGGGCCCGACAGAGCCCGACAGGGCCCGATAGAGCCCGACAGGGCCCGACAGAGCCCGACAGAGCCCGACAGGGCCCGACAGAGCCCGACAGAGCCCGACAGGGCCCGACAGGGCCCAGTAGAGCCCGACAGAGCCCAGTAGAGCCCAGTAGAGCCCGACAGAGCCTGACAGAGCCCGACAGAGCCCGACAGGGCCCGACACTGCCCGACAGGGACCAGTAGAGCCCGACAGAGCCCGACAGGGCCCGACAGGGCCCGACAGAGCCCGACAGGGCCCGACAGAGCCCGACAGAGCCCGACAGGGCCCGACAGAGCCCGACAGAGCCTGACAGGGCCCGACAGAGCCCGACAGAGCCCGACAGAGCCCGACAGAGCCCAGTAGAGCCCGACAGAGCCCGACAGAGCCCGAGAGGGCCCGACAGGGCCCGACAGAGCCCGACAGAGCCCGACAGGGCCCGACAGGGCCCGACAAAGCCCAGTAGAGCCTGACAGAGCCCGACAGAGCCCGACAGAGCCCGACAGGGCCCGACAGGGCCGAGTAGAGCCCGACAGAGCCCGACAGAGCCCGACAGAGCCCGACAGGGCCCGACAGAGCCCGACAGAGCCCGACAGGGCCCGACAGGGCCCGACAGGGCCCGACAGAGCCCGACAGAGCCCGACAGGGCCCGACAGGGCCCGACAGGGCCCGACAGAGCCCGACAGGGCCCGACAGGGCCCGACAGAGCCCGACAGAGCCCGACAGAGCCCAACAGAGCCCGACAGAGCCCAGTAGAGCCCAGTAGAGCCCGACAGAGCCCGACAGAGCCCGACAGAGCCCGACAGGGCCCGACAGGCCCAGTAGAGCCCGACAGAGCCCGACAGAGCCCGACAGAGCCCGACAGGGCCCGACAGGGCCCAGTAGAGCCCGACAGAGCCCGACAGAGCCCGACAGAGCCCAGTAGAGCCCAGTAGAGCCCGACAGAGCCCAACACAGCCCGACAGAGCCCGACAGAGCCCGACAGGGCCCGACAGAGCCCGACAGAGCCCGACAGAGCCCAGTAGAGCCCGACAGAGCCCGACAGAGCCCGACAGGGCCCGACAGGGCCCTACAGAGCCCGACAGAGCCCGACAGGGCCCGACAGGGCCCGACAGGGCCCAGTAGAGCCCGACAGAGCCCAACAGATCCCGACAGAGCCCGACAGAGCCCGACAGGGCCCGACAGGGCCCGACAGAGCCCGACAGGGCCCGACAGGGCCCGACAGAGCCCAGTAGAGCCCGACAGAGCCCGACAGAGCCCGACAGAGCCCGACAGAACCCGACAGAGCCCGACAGAGCCCAGTAGAGCCCGACAGAGCCCAGTAGAGCCCGACAGAGCCCGACAGGGCCCAGTAGAGCCCGACAGAGCCCGACAGAGCCCGACAGAGCCCGACAGGGCCCGACAGGGCCCGACAGAGCCCGACAGGGCCCAGTAGAGCCCGACAGAGCCCGACAGAGCCCGACAGAACCCGACAGAGCCCGACAGAGACCAGTTGAGCCCGACAGAGCCCGACAGAGCCCGACAGAGCCCGACAGGGCCCGACAGGGCCCAGTAGAGCCCGACAGAGCCCGAAAGAGCCCGACAGAGCCCGACAGAGCCCAGTAGAGCCCGACAGAGCCCGACAGAGCCCGACAGAGCCCGACAGGGCCCGACAGGGCCTGACAGAGCCCGACAGGGCCCGACAGGGCCCGACAGAGCCCAGTAGAGCCCGACAGAGCCCGACAGAGCCCGACAGAGCCCGACAGGGCCCAGTAGAGACCAGTAGAGCCCGACAGAGCCCAGTAGAGCCCGACAGAGCCCGACAGGGCCCGACAGAGCCCGACAGAGCCCGACAGGGCCCAGTAGAGCCCGACAGAGCCCGACAGAGCCCGACAGAGACCAGTAGAGCCCGACAGAGCCTGACAGAGCCCGACAGAGCCCGACAGGGCCCGACAGATCCCGACAGAGCCCGACAGGGCCCAGTAGAGCACGACAGAGCCCGACAGGGCCCAACAGGGCCCAGTAGAGCCCAGAAGAGCCCGACAAAGCCCAGTAGAGCCCGACAGAGCCCGACAGAGCCCGACAGAGCCCGACAGGGCCCGACAGAGCCCGACAGGGCCCGATAGAGCCCGACAGGGCCCGACAGAGCCCGACAGAGCCCGACAGGGCACGACAGAGCCCGACAGAGCCCGACAGAGCCCGACAGGGCCCGACAGGGCCCAGTAGAGCCCGACAGAGCCCAGTAGAGCCCAGTAGAGCCCGACAGAGCCTGACAGAGCCCGACAGAGCCCGACAGGGCCCGACACTGCCCGACAGGGCCCAGTAGAGCCCGACAGAGCCCGACAGGGCCCGACAGAGCCCGACAGAGCCCGACAGGGCCCGACAGAGCCCGACAGAGCCCGACAGGGCCCAACAGAGCCCGACAGAGCCTGACAGGGCCCGACAGAGCCCGACAGAGCCCGACAGAGCCCGACAGAGCCCAGTAGAGCCCGACAGAGCCCGACAGAGCCCGAGAGGGCCCGACAGGGCCCGACAGAGCCCGACAGAGCCCGACAGGGCCCGACAGGGCCCGACAAAGCCCAGTAGAGCCTGACAGAGCCCGACAGAGCCCGACAGAGCCCGACAGAGCCCGACAGGGCCCGACAGGGCCGAGTAGAGCCCGACAGAGCCCGACAGAGCCCGACAGAGCCCGACAGGGCCCGACAGAGCCCGACAGAGCCCGACAGGGCCCGACAGGGCCCGACAGAGCCCGACAGAGCCCGACAGGGCCCGACAGGGCCCGACAGAGCCCGACAGAGCCCGACAGGGCCCGACAGGGCACGACAGAGCCCGACAGGGCCCGACAGGGCCCGACAGAGCCCGACAGAGCCCGACAGAGCCCAACAGAGCCCGACAGAGCCCAGTAGAGCCCAGTAGAGCCCGACAGAGCCCGACAGAGCCCGACAGAGCCCGACAGGGCCCGACAGGCCCAGTAGAGCCCGACAGAGCCCGACAGAGCCCGACAGAGCCCGACAGGGCCCGACAGCGCCCAGTAGAGCCCGACAGAGCCCGACAGAGCCCGACAGAGCCCGACAGAGCCCAGTAGAGCCCAGTAGAGCCCGACAGAGCCCAACACAGCCCGACAGAGCCCGACAGAGCCCGACAGGGCCCGACAGAGCCCGACAGAGCCCGACAGGGCCCGACAGGGCCCAGTAGAGCCCGACAGAGCCCGACAGGGCCCGACAGAGCCCAGTAGAGCCCGACAGAGCCCAACACAGCCCGACAGAGCCCGACAGGGCCCGACAGGGCCCAGTAGAGCCCGACAGAGCCCGACAGAGCCCGACAGAGCCCGACAGAGCCCAGTAGAGCCCGACAGAGCCCGACAGAGCCCGACAGAGCCCGACAGGGCCCGACAGGGCCTGACAGAGCCCGACAGGGCCCGACAGGGCCCGACAGAGCCCAGTAGAGCCCGACAGAGCCCGACAGAGCCCGACAGAGCCCGACAGGGCCCAGTAGAGACCAGTAGAGCCCGACAGAGCCCAGTAGAGCCCGACAGAGCCCGACAGGGCCCGACAGAGCCCGACAGAGCCCGACAGGGCCCAGTAGAGCCCGACAGAGCCCGACAGAGCCCGACAGAGACCAGTAGAGCCCGACAGAGCCTGACAGAGCCCGACAGAGCCCGACAGGGCCCGACAGATCCCGACAGAGCCCGACAGGGCCCAGTAGAGCACGACAGAGCCCGACAGGGCCCAACAGGGCCCAGTAGAGCCCAGAAGAGCCCGACAAAGCCCAGTAGAGCCCGACAGAGCCCGACAGAGCCCGACAGAGCCCGACAGGGCCCGACAGAGCCCGACAGGGCCCGATAGAGCCCGACAGGGCCCGACAGAGCCCGACAGAGCCCGACAGGGCACGACAGAGCCCGACAGAGCCCGACAGAGCCCGACAGGGCCCGACAGGGCCCAGTAGAGCCCGACAGAGCCCAGTAGAGCCCAGTAGAGCCCGACAGAGCCTGACAGAGCCCGACAGAGCCCGACAGGGCCCGACACTGCCCGACAGGGCCCAGTAGAACCCCACAGAGCCCGACAGGGCCCGACAGAGCCCGACAGAGCCCGACAGGGCCCGACAGAGCCCGACAGAGCCTGACAGGGCCCGACAGAGCCCGACAGAGCCCGACAGAGCCCGACAGAGCCCAGTAGAGCCCGACAGAGCCCGACAGAGCCCGAGAGGGCCCGACAGGGCCCGACAGAGCCCGACAGAGCCCGACAGGGCCCGACAGGGCCCGACAAAGCCCAGTAGAGCCTGACAGAGCCCGACAGAGCCCGACAGAGCCCGACAGGGCCCGACAGGGCCGAGTAGAGCCCGACAGAGCCCGACAGAGCCCGACAGAGCCCGACAGGGCCCGACAGAGCCCGACAGAGCCCGACAGGGCCCGACAGGGCCCGACAGAGCCCGACAGAGCCCGACAGGGCCCGACAGGGCCCGACAGAGCCCGACAGAGCCCGACAGGGCCCGACAGGGCACGACAGAGCCCGACAGGGCCCGACAGGGCCCGACAGAGCCCGACAGAGCCCGACAGAGCCCAACAGAGCCCGACAGAGCCCAGTAGAGCCCAGTAGAGCCCGACAGAGCCCGACAGAGCCCGACAGAGCCCGACAGGGCCCGACAGGCCCAGTAGAGCCCGACAGAGCCCGACAGAGCCCGACAGAGCCCGACAGGGCCCGACAGCGCCCAGTAGAGCCCGACAGAGCCCGACAGAGCCCGACAGAGCCCGACAGAGCCCAGTAGAGCCCAGTAGAGCCCGACAGAGCCCAACACAGCCCGACAGAGCCCGACAGAGCCCGACAGGGCCCGACAGAGCCCGACAGAGCCCGACAGGGCCCGACAGGGCCCAGTAGAGCCCGACAGAGCCCGACAGGGCCCGACAGAGCCCGACAGAGCCTGACAGGGCCCGACAGAGCCCGACAGAGCCCGACAGGGCCCAGTAGAGCCCGACAGAGCCCGACAGAACCCGACAGAGCCCGACAGGGCCCGACAGAGCCCGACAGAGCCCGACAGGGCCCGACAGGGCCCGACAGAGCCCGACAGAGCCCGACAGGGCCCGACAGAGCCCGACAGAGCCCGACAGGGCCCAGTAGAGCCCAGTAGAACCCGACAGAGCCCAGTAGAGCCCGACAGAGCCCGACAGAGCCCGACAGAGCCCGACAGGGCCCGACAGAGCCCGACAGAGCCCGACAGGGCCCGACAGAGCCCGACAGAGCCCGACAGAGCTCAGTAGAGCCCGACAGAGCCCGACAGAGCCCGACAGGGCCCGACAGAGCCCGACAGAGCCCGACAGGGCCCGACAGATCCCGACAGGGCCCGACAGGGCCCGACAGAGCCCGACAGAGCCCGACAGGGCCCGACAGAGCCCGACAGAGCCCGACAGAGCCCAGTAGAGCCCGACAGAGCCCGACAGAGCCCGACAGAGCCCGACAGAGCCCGACAGAGCCCAGTAGAGCCCGACAGAGCCCGACAGAGCCCGACAGAGCCCGACAGGGCCCGACAGAGCCCGACAGAGCCCAGTAGAGCCCGACAGAGCCCGACAGAGCCTGACAGAGCCCGACAGGGCCCGACAGGGCCCGACAGAGCCCGACAGAGCCCGACAGGGCCCAGTAGAGCCCGACAGAGCCCGACAGAGCCCGACAGAGCCCGACAGGGCCCGACAGGGCCCGACAGAGCCCGACAGGGCCCGACAGGGCCCAGTAGAGCCCGATAGAGCCCGACAGAGCCCGACAGAGCCCGACAGGGCCCGACAGAGCCCGACAGAGCCCGACAGGGCCCGACAGGGCCCGACAGGGCCCGACAGGGCCCGATAGAGCCCGACAGGGCCCGACAGAGCCCGACAGAGCCCGACAGGGCACGACAGAGCCCGACAGGGCCCGACAGGGCCCGACAGGGCCCGACAGAGCCCGACAGAGCCCGACAGGGCCCGACAGGGCCCAGTAGAGCCCGACAGAGCCCAGTAGAGCCCAGTAGAGCCCGACAGAGACCGACAGGGCCCGACAGGGCCCGACAGGGCCCAGTAGAGCCCGACAGAGCCCGACAGGGCCCGACAGAGCCCGACAGAGCCCGACAGAGCCCGACAGGGCCCGACAGGGCCCGACAGAGCCCGACAGGGCCCGACAGGGCCCGACAGAGCCCAGTAGAGCCCGACAGAGCCCGACAGGGCCCGACAGGGCCCGACAGAGCCCGACAGAGCCCGACAGGGCCCGACAGGGCCCGACAGAGCCCAGTAGAGCCCGACAGAGCCCGACAGAGCCCGACAGAGCCCGACAGGGCCCGACAGGGCCCGACAGGGCCCAGTAGAGCCCGACAGAGCCCGACAGAGCCCGACAGAGCCCGACAGGGCCCGACAGAGCCCGACAGAGCCCAGTAGAGCCCAGTAGAGCCCGACAGAGCCCGACAGAGCCCGACAGGGCCCGACAGGGCCCAGTAGAGCCCGACAGAGCCCGACAGGGCCCGACAGGGCCCGACAGGGCCCAGTAGAGCCCGACAGTGCCCGACAGAGCCCGACAGAGCCCGACAGAGCCCAGTAGAGCCCAGTAGAGCCCGACAGAGCCCGACAGAGCCCGACAGAGCCCGACAGAGCCCGACAGGGCCCGACAGAGCCCGACAGAGCCCGACAGGGCCCGAGAGGGCCCAGTAGAGCCCGACAGAGCCCGACAGGGCCCGACAGAGCCCGACAGAGCCTGACAGGGCCCGACAGAGCCCAGTAGAGCCCGACAGAGCCCGACAGAGCCCGACAGAGCCCGACAGGGCCCAGTTGAGCCCGACAGAGGCCGACAGAGCCCGACAGAGCCCGACAGGGCCCGACAGGGCCCAGTAGAGCCCGACAGAGCCCGACAGAGCCCGACAGAGCCCGACAGAGCCCAGTAGAGCCCGACAGAGCCCGACAGAGCCCGACAGAGCCCGACAGGGCCCGACAGGGCCTGACAGAGCCCGACAGGGCCCGACAGGGCCCGACAGAGCCCAGTAGAGCCCGACAGAGCCCGACAGAGCCCGACAGAGCCCGACAGGGCCCAGTAGAGACCAGTAGAGCCCGACAGAGCCCAGTAGAGCCCGACAGAGCCCGACAGGGCCCGACAGAGCCCGACAGAGCCCGACAGGGCCCAGTAGAGCCCGACAGAGCCCGACAGAGCCCGACAGAGACCAGTAGAGCCCGACAGAGCCTGACAGAGCCCGACAGAGCCCGACAGGGCCCGACAGATCCCGACAGAGCCCGACAGGGCCCAGTAGAGCCCAGAAGAGCCCGACAAAGCCCAGTAGAGCCCGACAGAGCCCGACAGAGCCCGACAGAGCCCGACAGGGCCCGACAGAGCCCGACAGGGCCCGATAGAGCCCGACAGGGCCCGACAGAGCCCGACAGAGCCCGACAGGGCCCGACAGAGCCCGACAGAGCCCGACAGGGCCCGACAGGGCCCAGTAGAGCCCGACAGAGCCCAGTAGAGCCCAGTAGAGCCCGACAGAGCCTGACAGAGCCCGACAGAGCCCGACAGGGCCCGACACTGCCCGACAGGGACCAGTAGAGCCCGACAGAGCCCGACAGGGCCCGACAGGGCCCGACAGAGCCCGACAGGGCCCGACAGAGCCCGACAGAGCCCGACAGGGCCCGACAGAGCCCGACAGAGCCTGACAGGGCCCGACAGAGCCCGACAGAGCCCGACAGAGCCCGACAGAGCCCAGTAGAGCCCGACAGAGCCCGACAGAGCCCGAGAGGGCCCGACAGGGCCCGACAGAGCCCGACAGAGCCCGACAGGGCCCGACAGGGCCCGACAAAGCCCAGTAGAGCCTGACAGAGCCCGACAGAGCCCGACAGAGCCCGACAGGGCCCGACAGGGCCGAGTAGAGCCCGACAGAGCCCGACAGAGCCCGACAGAGCCCGACAGGGCCCGACAGAGCCCGACAGAGCCCGACAGGGCCCGACAGGGCCCGACAGGGCCCGACAGAGCCCGACAGAGCCCGACAGGGCCCGACAGGGCCCGACAGGGCCCGACAGAGCCCGACAGGGCCCGACAGGGCCCGACAGAGCCCGACAGAGCCCGACAGAGCCCAACAGAGCCCGACAGAGCCCAGTAGAGCCCAGTAGAGCCCGACAGAGCCCGACAGAGCCCGACAGAGCCCGACAGGGCCCGACAGGCCCAGTAGAGCCCGACAGAGCCCGACAGAGCCCGACAGAGCCCGACAGGGCCCGACAGGGCCCAGTAGAGCCCGACAGAGCCCGACAGAGCCCGACAGAGCCCAGTAGAGCCCAGTAGAGCCCGACAGAGCCCAACACAGCCCGACAGAGCCCGACAGAGCCCGACAGGGCCCGACAGAGCCCGACAGAGCCCGACAGAGCCCAGTAGAGCCCGACAGAGCCCGACAGAGCCCGACAGGGCCCGACAGGGCCCTACAGAGCCCGACAGAGCCCGACAGGGCCCGACAGGGCCCGACAGGGCCCAGTAGAGCCCGACAGAGCCCAACAGATCCCGACAGAGCCCGACAGAGCCCGACAGGGCCCGACAGGGCCCGACAGAGCCCGACAGGGCCCGACAGGGCCCGACAGAGCCCAGTAGAGCCCGACAGAGCCCGACAGAGCCCGACAGAGCCCGACAGAACCCGACAGAGCCCGACAGAGCCCAGTAGAGCCCGACAGAGCCCAGTAGAGCCCGACAGAGCCCGACAGGGCCCAGTAGAGCCCGACAGAGCCCGACAGAGCCCGACAGAGCCCGACAGGGCCCGACAGGGCCCGACAGAGCCCGACAGGGCCCAGTAGAGCCCGACAGAGCCCGACAGAGCCCGACAGAACCCGACAGAGCCCGACAGAGACCAGTTGAGCCCGACAGAGCCCGACAGAGCCCGACAGAGCCCGACAGGGCCCGACAGGGCCCAGTAGAGCCCGACAGAGCCCGAAAGAGCCCGACAGAGCCCGACAGAGCCCAGTAGAGCCCGACAGAGCCCGACAGAGCCCGACAGAGCCCGACAGGGCCCGACAGGGCCTGACAGAGCCCGACAGGGCCCGACAGGGCCCGACAGAGCCCAGTAGAGCCCGACAGAGCCCGACAGAGCCCGACAGAGCCCGACAGGGCCCAGTAGAGACCAGTAGAGCCCGACAGAGCCCAGTAGAGCCCGACAGAGCCCGACAGGGCCCGACAGAGCCCGACAGAGCCCGACAGGGCCCAGTAGAGCCCGACAGAGCCCGACAGAGCCCGACAGAGACCAGTAGAGCCCGACAGAGCCTGACAGAGCCCGACAGAGCCCGACAGGGCCCGACAGATCCCGACAGAGCCCGACAGGGCCCAGTAGAGCACGACAGAGCCCGACAGGGCCCAACAGGGCCCAGTAGAGCCCAGAAGAGCCCGACAAAGCCCAGTAGAGCCCGACAGAGCCCGACAGAGCCCGACAGAGCCCGACAGGGCCCGACAGAGCCCGACAGGGCCCGATAGAGCCCGACAGGGCCCGACAGAGCCCGACAGAGCCCGACAGGGCACGACAGAGCCCGACAGAGCCCGACAGAGCCCGACAGGGCCCGACAGGGCCCAGTAGAGCCCGACAGAGCCCAGTAGAGCCCAGTAGAGCCCGACAGAGCCTGACAGAGCCCGACAGAGCCCGACAGGGCCCGACACTGCCCGACAGGGCCCAGTAGAGCCCGACAGAGCCCGACAGGGCCCGACAGAGCCCGACAGAGCCCGACAGGGCCCGACAGAGCCCGACAGAGCCTGACAGGGCCCAACAGAGCCCGACAGAGCCTGACAGGGCCCGACAGAGCCCGACAGAGCCCGACAGAGCCCGACAGAGCCCAGTAGAGCCCGACAGAGCCCGACAGAGCCCGAGAGGGCCCGACAGGGCCCGACAGAGCCCGACAGAGCCCGACAGGGCCCGACAGGGCCCGACAAAGCCCAGTAGAGCCTGACAGAGCCCGACAGAGCCCGACAGAGCCCGACAGAGCCCGACAGGGCCCGACAGGGCCGAGTAGAGCCCGACAGAGCCCGACAGAGCCCGACAGAGCCCGACAGGGCCCGACAGAGCCCGACAGAGCCCGACAGGGCCCGACAGGGCCCGACAGAGCCCGACAGAGCCCGACAGGGCCCGACAGGGCCCGACAGAGCCCGACAGAGCCCGACAGGGCCCGACAGGGCACGACAGAGCCCGACAGGGCCCGACAGGGCCCGACAGAGCCCGACAGAGCCCGACAGAGCCCAACAGAGCCCGACAGAGCCCAGTAGAGCCCAGTAGAGCCCGACAGAGCCCGACAGAGCCCGACAGAGCCCGACAGGGCCCGACAGGCCCAGTAGAGCCCGACAGAGCCCGACAGAGCCCGACAGAGCCCGACAGGGCCCGACAGCGCCCAGTAGAGCCCGACAGAGCCCGACAGAGCCCGACAGAGCCCGACAGAGCCCAGTAGAGCCCAGTAGAGCCCGACAGAGCCCAACACAGCCCGACAGAGCCCGACAGAGCCCGACAGGGCCCGACAGAGCCCGACAGAGCCCGACAGGGCCCGACAGGGCCCAGTAGAGCCCGACAGAGCCCGACAGGGCCCGACAGAGCCCGACAGAGCCTGACAGGGCCCGACAGAGCCCGACAGAGCCCGACAGGGCCCAGTAGAGCCCGACAGAGCCCGACAGAGCCCGACAGAGCCCGACAGGGCCCGACAGAGCCCGACAGAGCCCGACAGGGCCCGACAGGGCCCGACAGAGCCCGACAGAGCCCGACAGGGCCCGACAGAGCCCGACAGAGCCCGACAGGGCCCAGTAGAGCCCAGTAGAACCCGACAGAGCCCAGTAGAGCCCGACAGAGCCCGACAGAGCCCGACAGAGCCCGACAGGGCCCGACAGAGCCCGACAGAGCCCGACAGGGCCCGACAGAGCCCGACAGAGCCCGACAGAGCTCAGTAGAGCCCGACAGAGCCCGACAGAGCCCGACAGGGCCCGACAGAGCCCGACAGAGCCCGACAGGGCCCGACAGATCCCGACAGGGCCCGACAGGGCCCGACAGAGCCCGACAGAGCCCGACAGAGCCCGACAGGGCCCGACAGAGCCCGACAGAGCCCGACAGAGCCCAGTAGAGCCCGACAGAGCCCGACAGAGCCCGACAGAGCCCGACAGAGCCCGACAGAGCCCAGTAGAGCCCGACAGAGCCCGACAGAGCCCGACAGAGCCCGACAGGGCCCGACAGAGCCCGACAGAGCCCAGTAGAGCCCGACAGAGCCCGACAGAGCCTGACAGAGCCCGACAGGGCCCGACAGGGCCCGACAGAGCCCGACAGAGCCCGACAGGGCCCAGTAGAGCCCGACAGAGCCCGACAGAGCCCGACAGAGCCCGACAGGGCCCGACAGGGCCCGACAGAGCCCGACAGGGCCCGACAGGGCCCAGTAGAGCCCGATAGAGCCCGACAGAGCCCGACAGAGCCCGACAGGGCCCGACAGAGCCCGACAGAGCCCGACAGGGCCCGACAGGGCCCGACAGGGCCCGACAGGGCCCGATAGAGCCCGACAGGGCCCGACAGAGCCCGACAGGGCCCGACAGGGCACGACAGAGCCCGACAGAGCCCGACAGGGCCCGACAGGGCCCGACAGAGCCCGACAGAGCCCGACAGGGCCCGACAGGGCCCAGTAGAGCCCGACAGAGCCCAGTAGAGCCCAGTAGAGCCCGACAGAGACCGACAGGGCCCGACAGGGCCCGACAGGGCCCAGTAGAGCCCGACAGAGCCCGACAGGGCCCGACAGAGCCCGACAGAGCCCGACAGAGCCCGACAGAGCCCGACAGGGCCCGACAGAGCCCGACAGAGCCCGACAGGGCCCGAGAGGGCCCAGTAGAGCCCGACAGAGCCCGACAGGGCCCGACAGAGCCCGACAGAGCCTGACAGGGCCCGACAGAGCCCGACAGGGCCCGACAGGGCCCGACAGGGCCCAACAGAGCCCGACAGGGCCCGACAGAGCCCAGCAGAGCCCGACAGAGCCCGACAGAGCCCGACAGGGCCCGACAGAGCCCGACAGAGCCCGACAGGGCCCGACAGGGCCCGACAGGGCCCGACAGAGGCCGACAGAGCCCGACAGGGCCCGACAGGGCCCGACAGAGCCCGACAGAGCCCGACAGAGCCCGACAGGGCCCAGTAGAGCCCAGTAGAACCCGACAGAGCCCAGTAGAGCCCGACAGAGCCCGACAGAGCCCGACAGAGCCCGACAGGGCCCGACAGAGCCCGACAGGGCCCAGTAGAGCCCGACAGAGCCCGACAGAGCCCGACAGGGCCCGACAGAGCCCGACAGAGCCCGACAGGGCCCGACAGGGCCCGACAGAGCCAGACAGAGCCCGACAGGGCCCGACAGAGCCCGACAGAGCCGGACAGGGCCCGACAGAGCCCGACAGAGCCCAGTAGAGCCCGACAGAGCCCGACAGGGCCCGACAGGGCCCGACAGAGCCCGACAGAGCCCGACAGAGCCCAGTAGAGCCCGACAGAGCCCGTCAGGGCCCGACAGGGCCCGACAGGGCCCAGTAGAGCCCGACAGAGCCCGACAGAGCCCAGTAGAGCCCAGTAGAGCCCGACAGAGCCCGACAGAGCCCGACAGAGCCCGACAGAGCCCGACAGGGCCCGACAGAGCCCGACAGAGCCCGACAGAGCCCGACAGGGCCCAGTAGAGCCCGACAGAGCCCGACAGGGCCCGACAGAGCCCGACAGAGCCTGACAGGGCCCGACAGAGCCCGACAGAGCCCGACAGAGCCCGACAGGGCCCAGTAGAGCCCGACAGAGCCCGACAGAGCCCGACAGAGCCCGACAGGGCCCGACAGGGCCCGACAGGGCCCAACAGAGCCCGACAGGGCCCGACAGAGCCCGACAGAGCCCGACAGAGCCCGACAGGGCCCAGTAGAGCCCAGTAGAACCCGACAGAGCCCAGTAGAGCCCGACAGAGCCCGACAGAGCCCGACAGAGCCCGACAGGGCCCGACAGAGCCCGACAGAGCCCGACAGAGCCCAGTAGAGCCCGACAGAGCCCGTCAGGGCCCGACAGGGCCCGACAGGGCCCAGTAGAGCCCGACAGAGCCCGACAGAGCCCGACAGAGCCCGACACAGCCCGACAGAGCCCGACAGAGCCCGACAGGGCCCGACAGAGCCCGACAGAGCCCGACAGGGCCCAACAGGGCCCAGTAGAGCCCGACAGAGCCCGACAGGGCCCGACAGAGCCCGACAGAGCCTGACAGGGCCCGACAGAGCCCGACAGAGCCTGACAGAGCCCGACAGGGCCCAGTAGAGCCCGACAGAGCCCGACAGGGCCCGACAGAGCCCGACAGAGCCCGACAGAGCCCGACAGGGCCCGACAGAGCCCGACAGAGCCCGACAGAGCCCGACAGGGCCCAGTAGAGCCCAGTAGAAACCGACAGAGCCCAGTAGAGCCCGACAGAGCCCGACAGAGCCCGACAGGGCCCGACAGAGCCCGACAGAGCCCGACAGGGCCCGACAGAGCCCGACAGGGCCCAGTATAGCCCGAGAGAGCCCGACAGAGCCCAGTAGAGCCCGACAGAGCCCGACAGAGCCCGACAGGGCCCGACAGAGCCCGACAGAGCCCGACAGAGCCCAGTAGAGCCCAGTAGAGCCCGACAGAGCCCGACAGAGCCCGACAGAGCCCGACAGAGCCCGACAGGGCCCGACAGAGCCCGACAGAGCCCGACAGGGCCCGACAGGGCCTGACAGAGCCCGACAGGGCCCGACAGAGCCCGACAGAGCCCGACAGAGCCCAACAGGGCCCCACAGAGCCCGATAGAGCCCGACAGGGCCCAGTAGAGCCCGACAGAGCCCGACAGAGCCCGACAGAGCCCAGTAGAGCCCGACAGAGCCCGACAGAGCCTGACAGGGCCCGACAGGGCCCGACAGAGCCCGACAGAGCGCGACAGGGCCCAGTAGAGCCCGACAGAGCCCGACAGAGCCCAGTAGAGCCCGACAGAGCCCGACAGAGCCCGACAGAGCCCGACAGGGACCGACAGAGCCCGACAGAGCCCGACAGGGCCCGACAGGGCCCGACAGAGCCCAGTAGAGCCTGACAGAGCCCGACAGAGCCCGACAGAGCCCGACAGGGCCCGACAGGGCCCGACAGGGCCCAGTAGAGCCCGACAGAGCCCGACAGAGCCCAACAGAGCCCGACAGGGCCCGACAGGGCCCGACAGAGCCCGACAGGGCCCGACAGGGCCCGACAGAGCCCGACAGGGCCCGACAGGGCCCGACAGGGCACGACAGAGCCCGACAGGTCCCGACAGAGCCCGACAGAGCCCGACAGAGTCCGACAGAACCCGACAGAGCCCGACAGAGCCCAGTAGAGCCCAGTAGAGCCCGACAGAGCCCGACAGAGCCCGACAGAGCCCGACAGAGCCCGACAGGGCCCGACAGAGCCCGACAGAGCCCAGTAGAGCCCGACAGAGCCCGTCAGGGCCCGACAGGGCCCGACAGGGCCCAGTAGAGCCCGACAGAGCCCGACAGAGCCCAGTAGAGCCCAGTAGAGCCCGACAGAGCCCGACAGAGCCCGACAGAGCCCGACAGAGCCCGACAGAGCCCGACAGGGCCCGACAGGGCCCGACAGAGCCCGACAGGGCCCGACAGGGCCCAGTAGAGCCCGACAGAGCCCGACAGATCCCGACAGAGCCCGACAGAGCCCGACAGAGCCCGACAGAGCCCGACAGGGCCCGACAGGGCCCGACAGAGCCCAGTAGAGCCCGACAGAGCCCGACATAGCCCGACAGAGCCCGACAGAACCCGACAGAGCCCGACAGAGCCCAGTAGAGCCCGACAGAGCCCGACAGAGCCCGACAGAGCCCGACAGGGCCCGACAGGGCCCGACAGGGCCCAGTAGAGCCCGACAGAGCCCGACAGAGCCCGACAGAACCCGACAGAGCCCGACAGAGCCCGACAGAGCCCAGTAGAGCCCAGTAGAGCCCGACAGAGCCCGACAGAGCCCGACAGAGCCCGACAGGGCCCGACAGGGCCCGACAGAGCCCGACAGGGCCCGACAGGGCCTGACAGAGCCCGACAGGGCCCGACAGAGCCCGACAGAGCCCGACAGAGCCCGACAGGGCCCCACAGAGCCCGACAGAGCCCGACAGGGCCCAGTAGAGCCCGACAGAGCCCGACAGAGCCCGACAGAGCCCAGTAGAGCCCGACAGAGCCCGACAGAGCCCGACAGGGCCCGACAGGTCCCGACAGAGCCCGACAGAGCCCGACAGGGCCCAGTAGAGCCCGACAGAGCCCGACAGAGCCCGACAGAGCCCATTAGATCCCGACAGAGCCCGACACAGCCCGACAGGGCCCGACAGGGCCCGACAGAGCCCGACAGGGCCCAGTAGAGCCCGACAGAGCCCGACAGAGCCTGACAGAGCCCGACAGAGCCCAGTAGAGCCCGACAGAGCCCGACAGAGCCCGACAGGGCCCGACAGGGCCCGACAGAGCCCGACAGAGCCCGACAGGGCCCGACAGGGCCCGACAGAGCCCAGTAGAGCCTGACAGAGCCCGACAGAGCCCGACAGAGCCCGACAGGGCCCGACAGGGCCCGACAGGGCCCAGTAGAGCCCGACAGAGCCCAACAGAGCCCGACAGAGCCCGACAGGGCCCGACAGAGCCCGACAGAGCCCGACAGGGCCCGACAGGGCCCGACAGAGCCCGACAGGGCCCGACAGGGCACGACAGAGCCCGACAGAGCCCGATAGGTCCCGACAGAGCCCGACAGAGCCCGACAGAGCCCGACAGAGCCCAGTAGAGCCCAGTAGAGCCCGACAGAGCCCGACAGGGCCCGACAGGCCCAGTAGAGCCCGACAGAGCCCGACAGAGCCCGACATAGCCCGACAGAGCCCGACAGAGCCCGACAGGGCCCGACAGGGCCCAGTAGAGCCCGACAGAGCCCGACAGAGCCCGACAGAGCCCAGTAGAGCCCAGTAGAGCCCGACAGAGCCCGACACAGCCCGACAGAGCCCGACAGAGCCCGACAGAGCCCGACAGAGCCCGACAGGGCCCGACAGGCCCAGTAGAGCCCGATAGAGCCCGACAGAGCCCGACAGGGCCCAGTAGAGCCCGACAGAGCCCGACAGAGCCCGACAGAGCCCGACAGAGCCCAGTAGAGCCCAGTAGAGCCCGACAGAGCCCGACAGAGCCTGACAGGGCCCGACAGAGCCCGACAGAGCCCGACAGAGCCCGACAGGGCCCAGTAGAGCCCGACAAAGCCCGACAGAGCCCGACAGAGCCCGACAGGGCCCGACAGAGCCCGACAGAGCCCGACAGAGCCCGACAGGGCCCGACAGAGCCCGACAGAGCCCGACAGAGCCCGACAGGGCCCAGTAGAGCCCAGTAGAACCCGACAGAGCCCAGTAGAGCCCGACAGAGCCCGACAGAGCCCGACAGAGCCCGACAGGGCCCGACAGAGCCCGACAGAGCCCGACAGGGCCCGACAGAGCCCGACAGAGCCCAGTAGAGCCCGACAGAGCCCGACAGAGCCCGACAGAGCCCGACAGGGCCCGACAGAGCCCGACAGAGCCGGACAGGGCCCGACAGAGCCCGACAGAGCCCAGTAGAGCCCGACAGAGCCCGACAGGGCCCGACAGGGCCCGACAGAGCCCGACAGAGCCCGACAGAGCCCAGTAGAGCCCGACAGAGCCCGTCAGGGCCCGACAGGGCCCGACAGGGCCCAGTAGAGCCCGACAGAGCCCGACAGAGCCCAGTAGAGCCCAGTAGAGCCCGACAGAGCCCGACAGAGCCCGACAGAGCCCGACAGGGCCCGACAGGGCCCGACAGAGCCCGACAGAGCCCGACAGGGCCCGACAGGGCCCAGTAGAGCCCGACAGAGCCCGACAGGGCCCGACAGAGCCCGACAGAGCCTGACAGGGCCCGACAGAACCCGACAGAGCCCGACAGAGCCCGACAGGGCCCAGTAGAGCCCGACAGAGCCCGACAGAGCCCGACAGGGCCCGACAGGGCCCGACAGAGCCCGACAGGGCCCGACAGGGCCCGACAGAGCCCGACAGAGCCCGACAGAGCCCGACAGGGCCCGACAGAGCCCGACAGAGCCCGACAGGGCCCAGTAGAGCCCAGTAGAACCCGACAGAGCCCAGTAGAGCCCGACAGAGCCCGACAGAGCCCGACAGAGCCCGACAGGGCCAGACAGAGCCCGACAGGGCCCAGTAGAGCCCGACAGAGCCCGACAGAGCCCAGTAGAGCCCGACAGAGCCCGACAGAGCCCGACAGGGCCCGACAGAGCCCGACAGAGCCCGACAGAGCCCAGTAGAGCCCGACAGAGCCCGTCAGGGCCCGACAGGGCCCGACAGGGCCCAGTAGAGCCCGACAGAGCCCGACAGAGCCCAGTAGAGCCCAGTAGAGCCCGACAGAGCCCGAAAGAGCTCGACAGAGCCCGACACAGCCCGACAGAGCCCGACAGAGCCCGACAGGGCCCGACAGAGCCCGACAGGGCCCGACAGGGCCCAGTAGAGCCCGACAGAGCCCGACAGGGCCCGACAGAGCCCGACAGAGCCTGACAGGGCCCGACAGAGCCCGACAGAGCCCGACAGAGCCCGACGGGGCCCAGTAGAGCCCGACAGAGCCCGACAGGGCCCGACAGAGCCCGACAGAGCCCGACAGGGCCCGACAGAGCCCGACAGAGCCCGACAGAGCCCGACAGGGCCCAGTAGAGCCCAGTAGAACCCGACAGAGCCCAGTAGAGCCCGACAGATCCCGACAGAGCCCGACAGGGCCCGACAGAGCCCGACAGAGCCCGACAGGGCCCGACAGAGCCCGACAGGGCCCAGTAGAGCCCGACAGAGCCCGACAGAGCCCAGTAGAGCCCGACAGAGCCCGACAGAGCCCGACAGGGCCCGACAGAGCCCGACAGAGCCCGACAGGGCCCGACAGAGCCCGACAGAGCCCAGTTGAGCCCGACAGAGCCCGTCAGGGCCCGACAGGGCCCGACAGGGCCCAGTAGAGCCCGACAGAGCCCGACAGAGCCCAGTAGAGCCCAGTAGAGCCCGACAGAGCCCGACAGAGCCCGACAGAGCCCGACAGGGCCCGACAGAGCCCGACAGAGCCCGACAGGGCCTGACAGAGCCCGACAGGGCCCGACAGAGCCCGACAGAGCCCGACAGAGCCCGACAGGGCCCCACAGAGCCCGACAGAGCCCGACAGGGCCCAGTAGAGCCCGACAGAGCCCGACAGAGCCCGACAGAGCCCGACAGGGCCCGACAGAGCCCGACAGAGCCCGACAGGGCCCGACAGGGCCCGACAGAGCCCGACAGAGCCCGACAGGGCCCAGTAGAGCCCGACAGAGCCCGACAGAGCCCGACAGAGCCCAGTAGAGCCCGACAGAGCCCGACAGAGCCCGACATAGCCCGACAGAGCCCGACAGAGCCCGACAGGGCCCGACAGGGCCCAGTAGAGCCCGACAGAGCCCGACAGAGCCCGACAGAGCCCAGTAGAGCCCAGTAGAGCCCGACAGAGCCCGACACAGCCCGACAGAGCCCGACAGAGCCCGACAGAGCCCGACAGAGCCCGACAGGGCCCGACAGGCCCAGTAGAGCCCGACAGAGCCCGACAGAGCCCGACAGGGCCCAGTAGAGCCCGACAGAGCCCGACAGAGCCCGACAGAGCCCGACAGAGCCCAGTAGAGCCCAGTAGAGCCCGACAGAGCCCGACAGAGCCTGACAGGGCCCGACAGAGCCCGACAGAGCCCGACAGAGCCCGACAGGGCCCAGTAGAGCCCGACAGAGCCCGACAGAGCCCGACAGAGCCCGACAGGGCCCGACAGAGCCCGACAGAGCCCGACAGAGCCCGACAGAGCCCGACAGGGCCCAGTAGAGCCCAGTAGAACCCGACAGAGCCCAGTAGAGCCCGACAGAGCCCGACAGAGCCCGATAGAGCCCGACAGGGCCCGACAGAGCCCGACAGAGCCCGACAGGGCCCGACAGAGCCCGACAGAGCCCAGTAGAGCCCGACAGAGCCCGACAGAGCCCGACAGAGCCCGACAGGGCCCGACAGAGCCCGACAGAGCCGGACAGGGCCCGACAGAGCCCGACAGAGCCCAGTAGAGCCCGACAGAGCCCGACAGGGCCCGACAGGGCCCGACAGAGCCCGACAGAGCCCGACAGAGCCCAGTAGAGCCCGACAGAGCCCGTCAGGGCCCGACAGGGCCCGACAGGGCCCAGTAGAGCCCGACAGAGCCCGACAGAGCCCAGTAGAGCCCAGTAGAGCCCGACAGAGCCCGACAGAGCCCGACAGAGCCCGACAGGGCCCGACAGAGCCCGACAGAGCCCGACAGGGCCCGACAGGGCCCAGTAGAGCCCGACAGAGCCCGACAGGGCCCGACAGAGCCCGACAGAGCCTGACAGGGCCCGACAGAACCCGACAGAGCCCGACAGAGCCCGACAGGGCCCAGTAGAGCCCGACAGAGCCCGACAGAGCCCGACAGGGCCCGACAGGGCCCGACAGAGCCCGACAGAGCCCGACAGAGCCCGACAGGGCCCGACAGAGCCCGACAGAGCCCGACAGGGCCCGACAGAGCCCGACAGAGCCCGACAGGGCCCAGTAGAGCCCAGTAGAACCCGACAGAGCCCAGTAGAGCCCGACAGAGCCCGACAGAGCCCGACAGAGCCCGACAGGGCCCGACAGAGCCCGACAGGGCCCAGTAGAGCCCGACAGAGCCCGACAGAGCCCAGTAGAGCCCGACAGAGCCCGACAGAGCCCGACAGGGCCCGACAGAGCCCGACAGAGCCCGACAGAGCCCAGTAGAGCCCGACAGAGCCCGTCAGGGCCCGACAGGGCCCGACAGGGCCCAGTAGAGCCCGACAGAGCCCGACAGAGCCCAGTAGAGCCCAGTAGAGCCCGAGAGAGCCCGAAAGAGCTCGACAGAGCCCGACACAGCCCGACAGAGCCCGACAGAGCCCGACAGGGCCCGACAGAGCCCGACAGGGCCCGACAGGGCCCAGTAGAGCCCGACAGAGCCCGACAGGGCCCGACAGAGCCCGACAGAGCCTGACAGGGCCCGACAGAGCCCGACAGAGCCCGACAGAGCCCGACGGGGCCCAGTAGAGCCCGACAGAGCCCGACAGGGCCCGACAGAGCCCGACAGAGCCCGACAGGGCCCGACAGAGCCCGACAGAGCCCGACAGAGCCCGACAGGGCCCAGTAGAGCCCAGTAGAACCCGACAGAGCCCAGTAGAGCCCGACAGATCCCGACAGAGCCCGACAGGGCCCGACAGAGCCCGACAGAGCCCGACAGGGCCCGACAGAGCCCGACAGGGCCCAGTAGAGCCCGACAGAGCCCGACAGAGCCCAGTAGAGCCCGACAGAGCCCGACAGAGCCCGACAGGGCCCGACAGAGCCCGACAGAGCCCGACAGGGCCCGACAGAGCCCGACAGAGCCCAGTTGAGCCCGACAGAGCCCGTCAGGGCCCGACAGGGCCCGACAGGGCCCAGTAGAGCCCGACAGAGCCCGACAGAGCCCAGTAGAGCCCAGTAGAGCCCGACAGAGCCCGACAGAGCCCGACAGAGCCCGACAGGGCCCGACAGAGCCCGACAGAGCCCGACAGGGCCTGACAGAGCCCGACAGGGCCCGACAGAGCCCGACAGAGCCCAACAGAGCCCGACAGGGCCTGACAGAGCCCGACAGGGCCTGACAGAGCCCGACAGAGCCCGACAGAGCCCGACAGGGCCCAGTAGAGCCCGACAGAGCCCGACAGAGCCCGACAGAGCCCGACAGGGCCCGACAGAGCCCGACAGAGCCCGACAGGGCCCGACAGGGCCCGACAGAGCCCGACAGGGCCCAGTAGAGCCCGACAGAGCCCGACAGAGCCCGACAGAGCCCAGTAGAGCCCGACAGAGCCCGACAGAGCCCGACAGAGCCCGACAGGGCCCGACAGAGCCCGACAGAGCCCGACAGGGCCCGACAGGGCCCGACAGAGCCCAGTAGAGCCTGACAGAGCCCGACAGAGCCCGACAGAGCCCGACAGGGCCCGACAGGGCCCAGTAGAGCCCGACAGGGCCCGACAGGGCCCGACAGAGCCCGACAGGTCCCGACAGAGCCCGACAGAGCCCGACAGAGCCCGACAGAACCCGTCAGAGCCCGACAGAGCCCAGTAGAGCCCAGTAGAGCCCGACAGAGCCCGACAGAGCCCGACAGAGCCCGACAGGGCCCGACAGGCCCAGTAGAGCCCGACAGAGCCCGACAGAGCCCGACAGAGCCCGACAGGGCCCGACAGGGCCCAGTAGAGCCCGACAGAGCCCGACAGAGCCCGACAGAGCCCAGTAGAGCCCAGTAGAGCCCGACAGAGCCCGACACAGCCCGACAGAGCCCGACAGGGCCCGACAGGGCCCGACAGGGCCCAGTAGAGCCCGACAGAGCCCGACAGAGCCCGACAGGGCCCGACAGAGCCCGACAGAGCCCGACAGAGCCCGACAGAGCCCGACAGGGCCCGACAGGGCACGACAGTGCCCAGTAGAGCCCGACAGAGCCCGACAGAGCCCAGTAGAGACCAGTAGAGCCCGACAGAGCCCGACAGAGCCCGACAGAGCCCGACAGGGCCCGACAGGGCCCGACAGGGCCCGACAGGGCCTGACAGAGCCCGACAGGGCCCGACAGAGCCCGACAGAGCCCGACAGGGCCCCACAGAGCCCGACAGAGCCCGACAGGGCCCAGTAGAGCCCGACAGAGCCCGACAGAGCCCGACAGAGCCCAGTAGAGCCCGACAGAGCCCGACAGAGCCCGACAGGGCCCGACAGGGCCCGACAGAGCCCGACAGAGCCCGACAGGGCCCAGTAGAGCCCGACAGAGCCCGACAGAGCCCGACAGAGCCCAGTAGAGCCCGACAGAGCCCGACAGAGCCCGACAGGGCCCGACAGGGCCCGACAGAGCCCGACAGAGCCCGACAGGGCCCGACAGGGCCCGACAGAGCCCAGTAGAGCCTGACAGAGCCCGACAGAGCCCGACAGAGCCCAACAGGGCCCGACAGGGCCCAGTAGAGCCCGACAGAGCCCGACAGAGCCCAACAGGGCCCGACAGGGCACGACAGAGCCCGACAGAGCCCGACAGGTCCCGACAGAGCCCGACAGAGCCCGAGAGAGCCCGACAGAACCCGACAGAGCCCGACAGAGCCCAGTAGAGCCCAGTAGAGCCCGACAGAGCCCGACAGAGCCCGACAGAGCCCGACAGGGCCCGACAGGCCCAGCAGAGCCCGACAGAGCCC
Organism: Caloenas nicobarica; assembly: GCF_036013445.1. Taxonomy (NCBI): domain Eukaryota; kingdom Metazoa; phylum Chordata; class Aves; order Columbiformes; family Columbidae; genus Caloenas; species Caloenas nicobarica. The sequence goes on from NW_027016994.1 coordinate 326,481, forward strand.
GACAGAGCCCGACAGAGCCCGACAGAGCCCGACAGGGCCCGACAGGGCCCAGTAGAGCCCGACAGAGCCCGACAGAGCCCGACAGAGCCCAGTAGAGCCCAGTAGAGCCCGACAGAGCCCGACACAGCCCGACAGAGCCCGATAGAGCCCGACAGAGCCCGACAGGGCCCAGTAGAGCCCGACAGAGCCCGACAGAGCCCGACAGGGCCCGACAGGCCCAGTAGAGCCCGACAGAGCCCGACAGAGCCTGACAGGGCCCGACAGAGCCCGACAGAGCCCGACAGAGCCCGACAGGGCCCAGTAGAGCCCGACAGAGCCCGACAGAGCCCGACAGAGCCCGACAGAGCCCGACAGGGCCCGACAGAGCCCGACAGAGCCCGACAGGGCCCGACAGGGCCCGACAGAGCCCGACAGAGCCCGACAGGGCCCGACAGAGCCCGACAGAGCCCGACAGAGCCCGACAGGGCCCAGTAGAGCCCAGTAGAACGCGACAGAGCCCAGTAGAGCCCGACAGAGCCCGACAGAGCCCGACAGAGCCCGACAGGGCCCGACAGGGCCCGACAGAGCCCGACAGGGCACAGTAGAGCCCAGTAGAACCCGACAGAGCCCAGTAGAGCCCGACAGAGCCCGACAGAGCCCGACAGAGCCCGACAGAGCCCGACAGGGCCCGACAGGGCCCGACAGAGCCCGACAGGGCCCGACAGAGCCCGACAGAGACCGACAGAGCCCAGTAGAGCCCGACAGAGCCCGACAGAGCCCGACAGGGCCCGACAGAGCCCGACAGAGCCCGACAGAGCCCAGTAGAGCCCGACAGAGCCCGTCAGAGCCCAGTAGAGCCCAGTAGAGCCCGACAGAGCCCGACAGAGCCCGACAGAGCCCGACAGGGCCCGACAGGGCCCGACAGAGCCCGACAGGGCCCGACAGGGCCCGACAGGGCCCAGTAGAGCCCGACAGAGCCCGACAGATCCCGACAGAGCCCGACAGAGCCCGACAGAGCCCGACAGAGCCCGACAGGGCCCGACAGGGCCCGACAGAGCCCAGTAGAGCCCGACAGAGCCCGACAGAGCCCGACAGAGCCCGACAGAACCCGACAGAGCCCGACAGAGCCCAGTAGAGCCCGACAGAGCCCGACAGAGCCCGACAGAGCCCGACAGGGCCCGACAGGGCCCGACAGGGCCCAGTAGAGCCCGACAGAGCCCGACAGAGCCCGACAGAACCCGTCAGAGCCCGACAGAGCCCGACAGAGCCCAGTAGAGCCCAGTAGAGCCCGACAGAGCCCGACAGAGCCCGACAGCGCCCGACAGGGCCCGACAGGGCCCGACAGAGCCCGACAGGGCCCGACAGGGCCTGACAGAGCCCGACAGGGCCCGACAGAGCCCGACAGAGCCCGACAGAGCCCGACAGGGCCCCACAGAGCCCGACAGAGCCCGACAGGGCCCAGTAGAGCCCGACAGAGCCCGACAGAGCCCGACAGAGCCCAGTAGAGCCCGACAGAGCCCGACAGAGCCCGACAGGGCCCGACAGGTCCCGACAGAGCCCGACAGAGCCCGACAGGGCCCAGTAGAGCCCGACAGAGCCCGACAGAGCCCGACAGAGCCCATTAGATCCCGACAGAGCCCGACAGAGCCCGACAGGGCCCGACAGGGCCCGACAGATCCCGACAGGGCCCAGTAGAGCCCGACAGAGCCCGACAGAGCCTGACAGAGCCCGACAGAGCCCAGTAGAGCCCGACAGAGCCCGACAGAGCCCGACAGGGCCCGACAGGGCCCGACAGAGCCCGACAGAGCCCGACAGGGCCCGACAGGGCCCGACAGAGCCCAGTAGAGCCTGACAGAGCCCGACAGAGCCCGACAGAGCCCGACAGGGCCCGACAGGGCCCGACAGGGCCCAGTAGAGCCCGACAGAGCCCAACAGAGCCCGACAGAGCCCGACAGGGCCCGACAGAGCCCGACAGAGCCCGACAGGGCCCGACAGGGCCCGACAGAGCCCGACAGGGCCCGACAGGGCCCGACAGAGCCCGACAGAGCCCGACAGGTCCCGACAGAGCCCGACAGAGCCCGACAGAGCCCGACAGAACCCGACAGAGCCCGACAGAGCCCAGTAGAGCCCAGTAGAGCCCGACAGAGCCCGACAGAGCCCGACAGAGCCCGACAGGGCCCGACAGGCCCAGTAGAGCCCGACAGAGCCCGACAGAGCCCGACATAGCCCGACAGAGCCCGACAGAGCCCGACAGGGCCCGACAGGGCCCAGTAGAGCCCGACAGAGCCCGACAGAGCCCGACAGAGCCCAGTAGAGCCCAGTAGAGCCCGACAGAGCCCGACACAGCCCGACAGAGCCCGACAGAGCCCGACAGAGCCCGACAGAGCCCGACAGGGCCCGACAGGCCCAGTAGAGCCCGACAGAGCACGACAGAGCACGACAGGGCCCAGTAGAGCCCGACAGAGCCCGACAGAGCCCGACAGAGCCCGACAGAGCCCAGTAGAGCCCAGTAGAGCCCGACAGAGCCCGACAGAGCCTGACAGGGCCCGACAGAGCCCGACAGAGCCCGACAGAGCCCGACAGGGCCCAGTAGAGCCCGACAGAGCCCGACAGAGCCCGACAGAGCCCGACAGGGCCCGACAGAGCCCGACAGAGCCCGACAGGGCCCGACAGGGCCCGACAGAGCCCGACAGAGCCCGACAGGGCCCGACAGAGCCCGACAGAGCCCGACAGAGCCCGACAGGGCCCAGTAGAGCCCAGTAGAACCCGACAGAGCCCAGTAGAGCCCGACAGAGCCCGACAGAGCCCGACAGAGCCCGACAGGGCCCGACAGAGCCCGACAGAGCCCGACAGGGCCCGACAGAGCCCGACAGAGCCCAGTAGAGCCCGACAGAGCCCGACAGAGCCCGACAGAGCCCGACAGGGCCCGACAGAGCCCGACAGAGCCGGACAGGGCCCGACAGAGCCCGACAGAGCCCAGTAGAGCCCGACAGAGCCCGACAGGGCCCGACAGGGCCCGACAGAGCCCGACAGAGCCCGACAGAGCCCAGTAGAGCCCGACAGAGCCCGTCAAGGCCCGACAGGGCCCGACAGGGCCCAGTAGAGCCCGACAGAGCCCGACAGAGCCCAGTAGAGCCCAGTAGAGCCCGACAGAGCCCGACAGAGCCCGACAGGGCCCGACAGAGCCCGACAGAGCCCGACAGGGCCCGACAGGGCCCAGTAGAGCCCGACAGAGCCCGACAGGGCCCGACAGAGCCCGACAGAGCCTGACAGGGCCCGACAGAACCCGACAGAGCCCGACAGAGCCCGACAGGGCCCAGTAGAGCCCGACAGAGCCCGACAGAGCCCGACAGGGCCCGACAGGGCCCGACAGAGCCCGACAGAGCCCGACAGAGCCCGACAGGGCCCGACAGAGCCCGACAGAGCCCGACAGGGCCCGACAGAGCCCGACAGAGCCCGACAGGGCCCAGTAGAGCCCAGTAGAACCCGACAGAGCCCAGTAGAGCCCGACAGAGCCCGACAGAGCCCGACAGAGCCCGACAGGGCCCGACAGAGCCCGACAGGGCCCAGTAGAGCCCGACAGAGCCCGACAGAGCCCAGGAGAGCCCGACAGAGCCCGACAGAGCCCGACAGGGCCCGACAGAGCCCGACAGAGCCCGACAGAGCCCAGTAGAGCCCGACAGAGCCCGTCAGGGCCCCACAGGGCCCGACAGGGCCCAGTAGAGCCCGACAGAGCCCGACAGAGCCCAGTAGAGCCCAGTAGAGCCCGACAGAGCCCGAAAGAGCTCGACAGAGCCCGACACAGCCCGACAGAGCCCGACAGAGCCCGACAGAGCCCGACAGAGCCCGACAGAACCCGTCAGAGCCCGACAGAGCCCAGTAGAGCCCAGTAGAGCCCGACAGAGCCCGACAGAGCCCGACAGAGCCCGACAGGGCCCGACAGGCCCAGTAGAGCCCGACAGAGCCCGACAGAGCCCGACAGAGCCCGACAGGGCCCGACAGAGCCCAGTAGAGCCCAGTAGAGCCCGACAGAGCCCGACACAGCCCGACAGAGCCCGACAGGGCCCGACAGGGCCCGACAGGGCCCAGTAGAGCCCGACAGAGCCCGACAGAGCCCGACAGGGCCCGACAGAGCCCGACAGAGCCCGACAGAGCCCGACAGAGCCCGACAGGGCCCGACAGGGCACGACAGTGCCCAGTAGAGCCCGACAGAGCCCGACAGAGCCCAGTAGAGACCAGTAGAGCCCGACAGAGCCCGACAGAGCCCGACAGAGCCCGACAGGGCCCGACAGGGCCCGACAGGGCCTGACAGAGCCCGACAGGGCCCGACAGAGCCCGACAGAGCCCGACAGAGCCCGACAGAGCCCAGTAGAGCCCGACAGAGCCCGACAGAGCCCGACAGGGCCCGACAGGGCCCGACAGAGCCCGACAGAGCCCGACAGGGCCCAGTAGAGCCCGACAGAGCCCGACAGAGCCCGACAGAGCCCAGTAGAGCCCGACAGAGCCCGACAGAGCCCGACAGGGCCCGACAGGGCCCGACAGAGCCCGACAGAGCCCGACAGGGCCCGACAGGGCCCGACAGAGCCCAGTAGAGCCTGACAGAGCCCGACAGAGCCCGACAGAGCCCAACAGGGCCCGACAGGGCCCAGTAGAGCCCGACAGAGCCCGACAGAGCCCAACAGGGCCCGACAGGGCACGACAGAGCCCGACAGAGCCCGACAGGTCCCGACAGAGCCCGACAGAGCCCGACAGAGCCCGACAGAACCCGACAGAGCCCGACAGAGCCCAGTAGAGCCCAGTAGAGCCCGACAGAGCCCGACAGAGCCCGACAGATCCCGACAGGGCCCGACAGGCCCAGCAGAGCCCGACAGAGCCCGACAGAGCCCGACAGAGCCCGACAGAGCCCGACAGGGCCCAGTAGAGCCCGACAGAGCCCGACAGAGCCCGACAGAGCCCAGTAGAGCCCAGTAGAGCCCGACAGAGCCCGACACAGCCCGACAGAGCCCGATAGAGCCCGACAGAGCCCGACAGGGCCCAGTAGAGCCCGACAGAGCCCGACAGAGCCCGACAGAGCCCAGTAGAGCCCAGTAGAGCCCGACAGAGCCCGACAGAGCCTGACAGGGCCCGACAGAGCCCGACAGAGCCCGACAGAGCCCGACAGGGCCCAGTAGAGCCCGACAGAGCCCGACAGAGCCCGACAGAGCCCGACAGGGCCCGACAGAGCCCGACAGAGCCCGACAGGGCCCGACAGGGCCCGACAGAGCCCGACAGAGACCGACAGGGCCCGACAGAGCCCGACAGAGCCCGACAGAGCCCGACAGGGCCCAGTAGAGCCCAGTAGAACCCGACAGAGCCCAGTAGAGCCCGACAGAGCCCGACAGAGCCCGACAGAGCCCGACAGGGCCCGACAGGGCCCGACAGAGCCCGACAGGGCACAGTAGAGCCCAGTAGAACCCGACAGAGCCCAGTAGAGCCCGACAGAGCCCGACAGAGCCCGACAGAGCCCGACAGAGCCCGACAGGGCCCGACAGGGCCCGACAGAGCCCGACAGGGCCCGACAGAGCCCGACAGAGCCCGACAGAGCCCAGTAGAGCCCGACAGAGCCCGACAGAGCCCGACAGGGCCCGACAGAGCCCGACAGAGCCCGACAGAGCCCAGTAGAGCCCGACAGAGCCCGTCAGAGCCCAGTAGAGCCCAGTAGAGCCCGACAGAGCCCGACAGAGCCCGACAGAGCCCGACAGGGCCCGACAGGGCCCGACAGAGCCCGACAGGGCCCGACAGGGCCCGACAGGGCCCAGTAGAGCCCGACAGAGCCCGACAGATCCCGACAGAGCCCGACAGAGCCCGAAAGAGCCCGACAGAGCCCGACAGGGCCCGACAGGGCCCGACAGAGCCCAGTAGAGCCCGACAGAGCCCGACAGAGCCCGACAGAACCCGTCAGAGCCCGACAGAGCCCGACAGAGCCCAGTAGAGCCCAGTAGAGCCCGACAGAGCCCGACAGAGCCCGACAGCGCCCGACAGGGCCCGACAGGGCCCGACAGAGCCCGACAGAGCCCGACAGGGCCCGACAGGGCCCGACAGAGCCCAGTAGAGCCCGACAGAGCCCGACAGAGCCCGACAGAACCCGTCAGAGCCCGACAGAGCCCGACAGAGCCCAGTAGAGCCCAGTAGAGCCCGACAGAGCCCGACAGAGCCCGACAGCGCCCGACAGGGCCCGACAGAGCCCGACAGGGCCCGACAGGGCCCGACAGAGCCCGACAGGGCCCGACAGGGCCCGACAGGGCCCAGTAGAGCCCGACAGAGCCCGACAGATCCCGCCAGAGCCCGACAGAGCCCGACAGAGCCCGACAGAGCCCGACAGGGCCCGACAGGGCCCGACAGGGCCCAGTAGAGCCCGACAGAGCCCGACAGAGCCCGACAGAACCCGTCAGAGCCCGACAGAGCCCGACAGAGCCCAGTAGAGCCCAGTAGAGCCCGACAGAGCCCGACAGAGCCCGACAGCGCCCGACAGCGCCCGACAGGGCCCGACAGAGCCCGACAGGGCCCGACAGGGCCTGACAGAGCCCGACAGGGCCCGACAGAGCCCGACAGGGCCCGACAGAGCCCGACAGGGCCCCACAGAGCCCGACAGAGCCCGACAGGGCCCAGTAGAGCCCGACAGAGCCCGACAGAGCCCGACAGAGCCCGACAGAGCCCAGTAGAGCCCGACAGAGCCCGACAGAGCCCGACAGGGCCCGACAGGTCCCGACAGAGCCCGACAGAGCCCGACAGGGCCCAGTAGAGCCCGACAGAGCCCGACAGAGCCCGACAGAGCCCATTAGATCCCGACAGAGCCCGACAGAGCCCGACAGGGCCCGACAGGGCCCGACAGAGCCCGACAGGGCCCAGTAGAGCCCGACAGAGCCCGACAGAGCCTGACAGAGCCCGACAGAGCCCAGTAGAGCCCGACAGAGCCCGACAGAGCCCGACAGGGCCCGACAGGGCCCGACAGAGCCCGACAGAGCCCGACAGGGCCCGACAGGGCCCGACAGAGCCCAGTAGAGCCTGACAGAGCCCGACAGAGCCCGACAGAGCCCGACAGGGCCCGACAGGGCCCGACAGGGCCCAGTAGAGCCCGACAGAGCCCAACAGAGCCCGACAGAGCCCGACAGGGCCCGACAGAGCCCGACAGAGCCCGACAGAGCCCGACAGGTCCCGACAGAGCCCGACAGAGCCCGACAGAGCCCGACAGAACCCGACAGAGCCCGACAGAGCCCAGTAGAGCCCAGTAGAGCCCGACAGAGCCCGACAGAGCCCGACAGAGCCCGACAGGGCCCGACAGGCCCAGTAGAGCCCGACAGAGCCCGACAGAGCCCGACATAGCCCGACAGAGCCCGACAGAGCCCGACAGGGCCCGACAGGGCCCAGTAGAGCCCGACAGAGCCCGACAGAGCCCGACAGAGCCCAGTAGAGCCCAGTAGAGCCCGACAGAGCCCGACAGAGCCCGACAGAGCCCGACAGAGCCCGACAGAGCCCGACAGAGCCCGACAGGGCCCGACAGGCCCAGTAGAGCCCGACAGAGCACGACAGAGCACGACAGGGCCCAGTAGAGCCCGACAGAGCCCGACAGAGCCCGACAGAGCCCGACAGAGCCCAGTAGAGCCCAGTAGAGCCCGACAGAGCCCGACAGAGCCTGACAGGGCCCGACAGAGCCCGACAGAGCCCGACAGAGCCCGACAGGGCCCAGTAGAGCCCGACAGAGCACGACAGAGCCCGACAGAGCCCGACAGGGCCCGACAGAGCCCGACAGAGCCCGACAGGGCCCGACAGGGCCCGACAGAGCCCGACAGAGCCCGACAGGGCCCGACAGAGCCCGACAGAGCCCGACAGAGCCCGACAGGGCCCAGTAGAGCCCAGTAGAACCCGACAGAGCCCAGTAGAGCCCGACAGAGCCCGACAGAGCCCGACAGAGCCCGACAGGGCCCGACAGAGCCCGACAGAGCCCGACAGGGCCCGACAGAGCCCGACAGAGCCCAGTAGAGCCCGACAGAGCCCGACAGAGCCCGACAGAGCCCGACAGGGCCCGACAGAGCCCGACAGAGCCGGACAGGGCCCGACAGAGCCCGACAGAGCCCAGTAGAGCCCGACAGAGCCCGACAGGGCCCGACAGGGCCCGACAGAGCCCGACAGAGCCCGACAGAGCCCAGTAGAGCCCGACAGAGCCCGTCAGGGCCCGACAGGGCCCGACAGGGCCCAGTAGAGCCCGACAGAGCCCGACAGAGCCCAGTAGAGCCCAGTAGAGCCCGACAGAGCCCGACAGAGCCCGACAGAGCCCGACAGGGCCCGACAGAGCCCGACAGAGCCCGACAGGGCCCGACAGGGCCCAGTAGAGCCCGACAGAGCCCGACAGGGCCCGACAGAGCCCGACAGAGCCTGACAGGGCCCGACAGAACCCGACAGAGCCCGACAGAGCCCGACAGGGCCCAGTAGAGCCCGACAGAGCCCGACAGAGCCCGACAGGGCCCGACAGGGCCCGACAGAGCCCGACAGAGCCCGACAGGGCCCCACAGAGCCCGACAGAGCCCGACAGGGCCCGACAGAGCCCGACAGAGCCCGACAGGGCCCAGTAGAGCCCAGTAGAACCCGACAGAGCCCAGTAGAGCCCGACAGAGCCCGACAGAGCCCGACAGAGCCCGACAGGGCCCGACAGAGCCCGACAGGGCCCAGTAGAGCCCGACAGAGCCCGACAGAGCCCAGGAGAGCCCGACAGAGCCCGACAGAGCCCGACAGGGCCCGACAGAGCCCGACAGAGCCCGACAGAGCCCAGTAGAGCCCGACAGAGCCCGTCAGGGCCCCACAGGGCCCGACAGGGCCCAGTAGAGCCCGACAGAGCCCGACAGAGCCCAGTAGAGCCCAGTAGAGCCCGACAGAGCCCGAAAGAGCTCGACAGAGCCCGACACAGCCCGACAGAGCCCGACAGAGCCCGACAGGGCCCGACAGAGCCCGACAGGGCCCGACAGGGCCCAGTAGAGCCCGACAGAGCCCGACAGGGCCCGACAGAGCCCGACAGAGCCTGACAGGGCCCGACAGAGCCCGACAGAGCCCGACAGAGCCCGACGGGGCCCAGTAGAGCCCGACAGAGCCCGACAGGGCCCGACAGAGCCCGACAGAGCCCGACAGGGCCCGACAGAGCCCGACAGAGCCCGACAGAGCCCGACAGGGCCCAGTAGAGCCCAGTAGAACCCGACAGAGCCCAGTAGAGCCCGACAGATCCCGACAGAGCCCGAAAGGGCCCGACAGAGCCCGACAGAGCCCGACAGGGCCCGACAGAGCCCGACAGGGCCCAGTAGAGCCCGACAGAGCCCGACAGAGCCCAGTAGAGCCCGACAGAGCCCGACAGAGCCCGACAGGGCCCGACAGAGCCCGACAGAGCCCGACAGGGCCCGACAGAGCCCGACAGAGCCCAGTTGAGCCCGACAGAGCCCGTCAGGGCCCGACAGGGCCCGACAGGGCCCAGTAGAGCCCGACAGAGCCCGACAGAGCCCAGTAGAGCCCAGTAGAGCCCGACAGAGCCCGACAGAGCCCGACAGAGCCCGACAGAGCCCGACAGGGCCCGACAGAGCCCGACAGAGCCCGACAGGGCCTGACAGAGCCCGACAGGGCCCGACAGAGCCCGACAGGGCCCCACAGAGCCCGACAGGGCCCCACAGCGCCCGACAGGGCCCGACAGGGCCCAGTAGAGCCCGACAGAGCCCGACAGAGCCCGACAGAGCCCGACAGGGCCCGACAGAGCCCGACAGAGCCCGACAGGGCCCGACAGGGCCCGACAGAGCCCGACAGAGCCCGACAGGGCCCAGTAGAGCCCGACAGAGCCCGACAGAGCCCGACGGAGCCCAGTAGAGCCCGACAGAGCCCGACAGAGCCCGACAGAGCCCGACAGGGCCCGACAGAGCCCGACAGAGCCCGACAGGGCCCGACAGGGCCCGACAGAGCCCAGTAGAGCCTGACAGAGCCCGACAGAGCCCGACAGAGCCCGACAGGGCCCGACAGGGCCCGACAGGGCCCAGTAGAGCCCGACAGGGCCCGACAGGGCACGACAGAGCCCGACAGGTCCCGACAGAGCCCGACAGAGCCCGACAGAGCCCGACAGAACCTGTCAGAGCCCGACAGAGCCCAGTAGAGCCCAGTAGAGCCCGACAGAGCCCGACAGAGCCCGACAGAGCCCGACAGGGCCCGACAGGCCCAGTAGAGCCCGACAGAGCCCGACAGAGCCCGACAGAGCCCGACAGGGCCCGACAGGGCCCAGTAGAGCCCGACAGAGCCCGACAGAGCCCGACAGAGCCCAGTAGAGCCCAGTAGAGCCCGACAGAGCCCGACACAGCCCGACAGAGCCCGACAGAGCCCGACAGGGCCCGACAGGTCCCGACAGGGCCCAGTAGAGCCCGACAGAGCCCGACAGAGCCCGACAGAGCCCGACAGGGCCCGACAGAGCCCGACAGAGCCCGACAGAGCCCGACAGGGCCCGACAGGGCACGACAGTGCCCAGTAGAGCCCGACAGAGCCCGACAGAGCCCAGTAGAGACCAGTAGAGCCCGACAGAGCCCGACAGAGCCCGACAGAGCCCGACAGGGCCCGACAGGGCCCGACAGAGCCCGACAGGGCCCGACAGGGCCTGACAGAGCCCGACAGGGCCCGACAGAGCCCGACAGAGCCCGACAGAGCCCGACAGAGCCCAGTAGAGCCCGACAGAGCCCGACAGAGCCCGACAGGGCCCGACAGGGCCCGACAGAGCCCGACAGAGCCCGACAGGGCCCAGTAGAGCCCGACAGAGCCCGACAGAGCCCGACAGAGCCCAGTAGAGCCCGACAGAGCCCGACAGAGCCCGACAGGGCCCGACAGGGCCCGACAGAGCCCGACAGAGCCCGACAGGGCCCGACAGGGCCCGACAGAGCCCAGTAGAGCCTGACAGAGCCCGACAGAGCCCGACAGAGCCCAACAGGGCCCGACAGGGCCCAGTAGAGCCCGACAGAGCCCGACAGAGCCCAACAGGGCCCGACAGGGCCCGACAGGGCCCAGTAGAGCCCGACAGAGCCCGACAGAGCCCGACAGAGCCCGACAGGGCCCGACAGAGCCCGACAGAGCCCCACAGGGCCCGACAGGGCCCGACAAAGCCCGACAGGGCCCGACAGGGCCCGACAAAGCCCGACAGGGCACGACAGAGCCCGACAGAGCCCGACAGGTCCCGACAGAGCCCGACAGAGCCCGACAGAGCCCGACAGAACCCGACAGAGCCCGACAGAGCCCAGTAGAGCCCAGTAGAGCCCGACAGAGCCCGACAGAGCCCGACAGAGCCCGACAGGGCCCGACAGGCCCAGCAGAGCCCGACAGAGCCCGACAGAGCCCGACAGAGCCCGACAGAGCCCGACAGGGCCCGACAGGGCCCAGTAGAGCCCGACAGAGCCCGACAGAGCCCGACAGAGCCCAGTAGAGCCCAGTAGAGCCCGAGAGAGCCCGACACAGCCCGACAGAGCCCGACAGAGCCCGACAGGGCCCAGTAGAGCCCGACAGAGCCCGACAGAGCCCGACAGAGCCCGACAGAGCCCAGTAGAGCCCAGTAGAGCCCGACAGAGCCCGACAGAGCCTGACAGGGCCCGACAGAGCCCGACAGAGCCCGACAGAGCCCGACAGGGCCCAGTAGAGCCCGACAGAGCCCGACAGAGCCCGACAGAGCCCGACAGGGCCCGACAGAGCCCGACAGAGCCCGACAGGGCCCGACAGGGCCCGACAGAGCCCGACAGAGCCCGACAGGGCCCGACAGAGCCCGACAGAGCCCGACAGAGCCCGACAGGGCCCAGTAGAGCCCAGTAGAACCCGACAGAGCCCAGTAGAGCCCGACAGAGCCCGACAGAGCCCGACAGAGCCCGACAGGGCCCGACAGGGCCCGACAGAGCCCGACATGGCCCGACAGAGCCCGACAGAGCCCGACAGAGCCCAGTAAAGCCCGACAGAGCCCGACAGAGCCCGACAGGGCCCGACAGAGCCCGACAGAGCCCGACAGAGCCCAGTAGAGCCCGACAGAGCCCGTCAGGGCCCGACAGGGCCCGACAGGGCCCAGTAGAGCCCGACAGAGCCCGACAGAGCCCAGTAGAGCCCGACAGAGCCCGACAGAGCCCGACAGGGCCCGACAGGGCCCTACAGAGCCCGACAGAGCCCGACAGGGCCCGACAGGGCCCGACAGGGCCCAGTAGAGCCCGACAGAGCCCGACAGATCCCGACAGAGCCCGACAGAGCCCGACAGGGCCCGACAGGGCCCGACAGAGCCCGACAGGGCCCGACAGGGCCCGACAGAGCCCAGTAGAGCCCGACAGAGCCCGACAGAGCCCGACAGAGCCCGACAGAACCCCACAGAGCCCGACAGAGCCCAGTAGAGCCCGACAGAGCCCGACAGAGCCCGACAGAGCCCGACAGAGCCCGACAGGGCCCAGTAGAGCCCGACAGAGCCCGACAGAGCCCGACAGAGCCCGATAGGGCCCGACAGGGCCCGACAGAGCCCGACAGGGCCCAGTAGAGCCCGACAGAGCCCGACAGAGCCCGACAGAACCCGACAGAGCCCGACAGAGACCAGTTGAGCCCGACAGAGGCCGACAGAGCCCGACAGAGCCCGACAGGGCCCGACAGGGCCCAGTAGAGCCCGACAGAGCCCGACAGAGCCCGACAGAGCCCGACAGAGCCCAGTAGAGCCCGACAGAGCCCGACAGAGCCCGACAGAGCCCGACAGGGCCCGACAGGGCCTGACAGAGCCCGACAGGGCCCGACAGGGCCCGACAGAGCCCAGTAGAGCCCGACAGAGCCCGACAGAGCCCGACAGAGCCCGACAGGGCCCAGTAGAGACCAGTAGAGCCCGACAGAGCCCAGTAGAGCCCGACAGAGCCCGACAGGGCCCGACAGAGCCCGACAGAGCCCGACAGGGCCCAGTAGAGCCCGACAGAGCCCGACAGAGCCCGACAGAGACCAGTAGAGCACGACAGAGCCTGACAGAGCCCGACAGAGCCCGACAGGGCCCGACAGAGCCCGACAGAGCCCGACAGGGCCCAGTAGAGCACGACAGAGCCCGACAGGGCCCGACAGGGCCCAGTAGAGCCCAGAAGAGCCCGACAAAGCCCAGTAGAGCCCGACAGAGCCCGACAGAGCCCGACAGAGCCCGACAGAGCCCGACAGGGCCCGACAGAGCCCGACAGGGCCCGATAGAGCCCGACAGGGCCCGACAGAGCCCGACAGAGCCCGACAGGGCACGACAGAGCCCGACAGAGCCCGACAGAGCCCGACAGGGCCCGACAGGGCCCAGTAGAGCCCGACAGAGCCCAGTAGAGCCCAGTAGAGCCCGACAGAGCCTGACAGAGCCCGACAGAGCCCGACAGGGCCCGACACTGCCCGACAGGGCCCAGTAGAGCCCGACAGAGCCCGACAGGGCCCGACAGAGCCCGACAGAGCCCGACAGGGCCCGACAGAGCCCGACAGAGCCCGACAGGGCCCGACAGAGCCCGACAGAGCCTGACAGGGCCCGACAGAGCCCGACAGAGCCCGACAGAGCCCGACAGAGCCCAGTAGAGCCCGACAGAGCCCGACAGAGCCCGAGAGGGCCCGACAGGGCCCGACAGAGCCTGACAGAGCCCGACAGGGCCCGACAGGGCCCGACAAAACCCAGTAGAGCCTGACAGAGCCCGACAGAGCCCGACAGAGCCCGACAGGGCCCGACAGGGCCGAGTAGAGCCCGACAGAGCCCGACAGAGCCCGACAGAGCCCGACAGGGCCCGACAGAGCCCGACAGAGCCCGACAGGGCCGGACAGGGCCCGACAGAGCCCGACAGAGCCCGACAGGGCCCGACAGGGCCCGACAGGGCCCGACAGGGCCCGACAGAGCCCGACAGGGCCCGACAGGGCACGACAGAGCCCGACAGGGCCCGACAGGGCCCGACAGAGCCCGACAGAGCCCGACAGAGCCCAACAGAGCCCGACAGAGCCCAGTAGAGCCCAGTAGAGCCCGACAGAGCCCGACAGAGCCCGACAGAGCCCGACAGGGCCCGACAGGCCCAGTAGAGCCCGACAGAGCCCGACAGAGCCCGACAGAGCCCGACAGAGCCCGACAGGGCCCGACAGGGCCCAGTAGAGCCCGACAGAGCCCGACAGAGCCCGACAGAGCCCGACAGAGCCCAGTAGAGCCCAGTAGAGCCCGACAGAGCCCAACACAGCCCGACAGAGCCCGACAGAGCCCGACAGGGCCCGACAGAGCCCGACAGAGCCCGACAGGGCCCGACAGGGCCCAGTAGAGCCCGACAGAGCCCGACAGGGCCCGACAGAGCCCGACAGAGCCTGACAGGGCCCGACAGAGCCCGACAGAGCCCGACAGGGCCCAGTAGAGCCCGACAGAGCCCGACAGAGCCCGACAGAGCCCGACAGGGCCCGACAGAGCCCGACAGAGCCCGACAGGGCCCGACAGGGCCCGACAGGGCCCGACAGAGCCCGACAGGGCCCGACAGAGCCCGACAGAGCCCGACAGGGCCCAGTAGAGCCCAGTAGAACCCGACAGAGCCCAGTAGAGCCCGACAGAGCCCGACAGAGCCCGACAGAGCCCGACAGGGCCCGACAGAGCCCGACAGAGCCCGACAGGGCCCGACAGAGCCCGACAGAGCCCGACAGAGCTCAGTAGAGCCCGACAGAGCCCGACAGAGCCCGACAGGGCCCGACAGAGCCCGACAGAGCCCGACAGGGCCCGACAGAGCCCGACAGAGCCCGACAGGGCCCGACAGAGCCCGACAGAGCCCGACAGAGCCCGACAGAGCCCAGTAGAGCCCGACAGAGCCCGACAGAGCCCGACAGAGCCCGACAGAGCCCAGTAGAGCCCGACAGAGCCCGACAGAGCCCGACAGAGCCCGACAGGGCCCGACAGAGCCCGACAGAGCCCAGTAGAGCCCGACAGAGCCCGACAGAGCCTGACAGAGCCCGACAGGGCCCGACAGGGCCCGACAGAGCCCGACAGAGCCCGACAGGGCCCAGTAGAGCCCGACAGAGCCCGACAGAGCCCGACAGAGCCCGACAGGGCCCGACAGGGCCCGACAGGGCCCAGTAGAGCCCGATAGAGCCCGACAGAGCCCGACAGAGCCCGACAGGGCCCGACAGAGCCCGACAGAGCCCGACAGGGCCCGACAGGGCCCGACAGGGCCCGACAGGGCCCGATAGAGCCCGACAGGGCCCGACAGAGCCCGACAGAGCCCGACAGGGCACGACAGAGCCCGACAGAGCCCGACAGGGCCCGACAGAGCCCGACAGAGCCCGACAGAGCCCGACAGGGCCCGACAGGGCCCAGTAGAGCCCGACAGAGCCCAGTAGAGCCCAGTAGAGCCCGACAGAGACCGACAGGGCCCGACAGGGCCCGACAGGGCCCAGTAGAGCCCGACAGAGCCCGACAGGGCCCGACAGAGCCCGACAGAGCCCGACAGAGCCCGACAGGGCCCGACAGAGCCCGACAGAGCCCGACAGGGCCCGACAGGGCCCGACAGAGCCCAGTAGAGCCCGACAGAGCCCGACAGAGCCCGACAGGGCCCGACAGGGCCCGACAGAGCCCGACAGAGCCCGACAGGGCCCGACAGGGCCCGACAGAGCCCAGTAGAGCCCGACAGAACCCGACAGAGCCCGACAGAGCCCGACAGGGCCCGACAGGGCCCAGTAGAGCCCGACAGAGCCCGACAGAGCCCGACAGAGCCCGACAGGGCCCGACAGAGCCCGACAGAGCCCGACAGGGCCCGACAGGGCACGACAGAGCCCGACAGAGCCCGACAGAGCCCAGTAGAGCCCAGTAGAGCCCGACAGAGCCCGACAGAGCCCGACAGGGCCCGACAGGGCCCAGTAGAGCCCGACAGAGCCCGACAGAGCCCGACAGGGCCCGACAGGGCCCAGTAGAGCCCGACAGTGCCCGACAGAGCCCGACAGAGCCCGACAGAGCCCAGTAGAGCCCAGTAGAGCCCGACAGAGCCCGACACAGCCCGACAGAGCCCGACAGAGCCCGACAGGGCCCGACAGAGCCCGACAGAGCCCGACAGGGCCCGAGAGGGCCCAGTAGAGCCCGACAGAGCCCGACAGGGCCCGACAGAGCCCGACAGAGCCTGACAGGGCCCGACAGAGCCCGACAGGGCCCGACAGGGCCCGACAGGGCCCAGTAGAGCCCGACAGAGCCCGACAGAGCCCGACAGGGCCCGACAGAGCCCGACAGAGCCCGACAGGGCCCGACAGGGCCCGACAGGGCCCGACAGAGGCCGACAGAGCCCGACAGGGCCCGACAGGGCCCGACAGAGCCCGACAGAGCCCGACAGAGCCCGACAGGGCCCAGTAGAGCCCAGTAGAACCCGACAGAGCCCAGTAGAGCCCGACAGAGCCCGACAGAGCCCGACAGAGCCCGACAGGGCCCGACAGAGCCCGACAGGGCCCGACAGAGCCCGACAGGGCCCAGTAGAGCCCGACAGAGCCCGACAGAGCCCGACAGAGCCCGACAGGGCCCGACAGAGCCCGACAGAGCCCGACAGGGCCCGACAGGGCCCGACAGAGCCCGACAGAGCCCGACAGAGCCCGACAGGGCCCGACAGAGCCCGACAGAGCCGGACAGGGCCCGACAGAGCCCGACAGAGCCCAGTAGAGCCCGACAGAGCCCGACAGGGCCCGACAGGGCCCGAGAGAGCCCGACAGAGCCCGACAGAGCCCAGTAGAGCCCGACAGAGCCCGTCAGGGCCCGACAGGGCCCGACAGGGCCCAGTAGAGCCCGACAGAGCCCGACAGAGCCCAGTAGAGCCCAGTAGAGCCCGACAGAGCCCGACAGAGCCCGACAGAGCCCGACAGAGCCCGACAGGGCCCGACAGAGCCCGACAGAGCCCGACAGAGCCCGACAGGGCCCAGTAGAGCCCGACAGAGCCCGACAGGGCCCGACAGAGCCCGACAGAGCCTGACAGGGCCCGACAGAGCCCGACAGAGCCCGACAGAGCCCGACAGGGCCCAGTAGAGCCCGACAGAGCCCGACAGAGCCCGACAGAGCCCGACAGGGCCCGACAGGGCCCGACAGAGCCCGACAGAGCCCGACAGAGCCCGACAGAGCCCGACAGGGCCCAGTAGAGCCCAGTAGAACCCGACAGAGCCCAGTAGAGCCCGACAGAGCCCGACAGAGCCCGACAGAGCCCGACAGAGCCCGACAGGGCCCGACAGAGCCCGACAGAGCCCGACAGAGCCCAGTAGAGCCCGACAGAGCCCGTCAGGGCCCGACAGGGCCCGACAGGGCCCAGTAGAGCCCGACAGAGCCCGACAGAGCCCGACAGAGCCCGACACAGCCCGACAGAGCCCGACAGAGCCCGACAGGGCCCGACAGAGCCCGACAGAGCCTGACAGGGCCCGACAGGGCCCAGTAGAGCCCGACAGAGCCCGACAGGGCCCGACAGAGCCCGACAGAGCCTGACAGGGCCCGACAGAGCCCGACAGAGCCCGACAGAGCCCGACAGGGCCCAGTAGAGCCCGACAGAGCCCGACAGGGCCCGACAGAGCCCGACAGAGCCCGACAGGGCCCGACAGAGCCCGACAGAGCCCGACAGAGCCCGACAGGGCCCAGTAGAGCCCAGTAGAAACCGAAAGAGCCCAGTAGAGCCCGACAGAGCCCGACAGAGCCCGACAGGGCCCGACAGAGCCCGACAGGGCCCGACAGAGCCCGACAGAGCCCGACAGGGCCCGACAGAGCCCGACAGGGCCCAGTAGAGCCCGAGAGAGCCCGACAGAGCCCAGTAGAGCCCGACAGAGCCCGACAGAGCCCGACAGGGCCCGACAGAGCCCGACAGAGCCCGACAGAGCCCGACAGAGCCCGACAGAGCCCAGTTGAGCCCGACAGAGCCCGTCAGGGCCCGACAGGGCCCGACAGGGCCCAGTAGAGCCCGACAGAGCCCGACAGAACCCAGTAGAGCCCAGTAGAGCCCGACAGAGCCCGACAGAGCCCGACAGAGCCCGACAGAGCCCGACAGGGCCCGACAGAGCCCGACAGAGCCCGACAGAGCCCGACAGGGCCCGACAGAGCCCGACAGAGCCCGACAGGGCCCGACAGAGCCCGACAGAGCCCGACAGAGCCCAACAGGGCCCCACAGAGCCCGACAGAGCCCGACAGGGCCCAGTAGAGGCCGACAGAGCCCGACAGAGCCCGACAGAGCCCAGTAGAGCCCGACAGAGCCCGACAGAGCCTGACAGGGCCCGACAGGGCCCGACAGAGCCCGACAGAGCGCGACAGGGCCCAGTAGAGCCCGACAGAGCCCGACAGAGCCCGACAGAGCCCAGTAGAGCCCGACAGAGCCCGACAGAGCCCGACAGAGCCCGACAGGGCCCGACAGAGCCCGACAGAGCCCGACAGGGCCCGACAGGGCCCGACAGAGCCCAGTAGAGCCTGACAGAGCCCGACAGAGCCCGACAGAGCCCGACAGGGCCCGACAGGGCCCGACAGGGCCCAGTAGAGCCCGACAGAGCCCGACAGAGCCCGACAGAGCCCGACAGGGCCCGACAGGGCCCGACAGAGCCCGACAGGGCCCGACAGGGCCCGACAGAGCCCGACAGGGCCCGACAGGGCCCGACAGGGCACGACAGAGCCCGACAGGTCCCGACAGAGCCCGACAGAGCCCGACAGAGCCCGACAGAACCCGACAGAGCCCGACAGAGCCCAGTAGAGCCCAGTAGAGCCCGACAGAGCCCGACAGAGCCCGACAGAGCCCGACAGGGCCCGACAGGCCCAGTAGAGCCCGACAGAGCCCGACAGAGCCCGACAGGGCCCGACAGGGCCCAGTAGAGCCCGACAGAGCCCGACAGAGCCCGACAGAGCCCGACAGGGCCCGACAGGTCCCGACAGGGCCCAGTAGAGCCCGACAGAGCCCGACAGAGCCCGACAGAGCCTGACAGGGCCCGACAGAGCCCGACAGAGCCCGACAGGGCCCAGTAGAGCCCGACAGAGCCCGACAGAGCCCGACAGAGCCCGACAGGGCCCGACAGAGCCCGACAGAGCCCGACAGGGCCCGACAGGGCCCGACAGAGCCCGACAGAGCCCGACAGGGCCCGACAGAGCCCGACAGAGCCCGACAGGGCACAGTAGAGCCCAGTAGAACCCGACAGAGCCCAGTAGAGCCCGACAGAGCCCGACAGAGCCCGACAGAGCCCGACAGAGCCCGACAGGGCCCGACAGAGCCCGACAGAGCCTGACAGGGCCCGACAGAGCCCGACAGAGCCCGACAGGGCCCAGTAGAGCCCGACAGAGCCCGACAGAGCCCGACAGAGCCCGACAGGGCCCGACAGAGCCCGACAGAGCCCGACAGGGCCCGACAGGGCCCGACAGAGCCCGACAGAGCCCGACAGGGCCCGACAGAGCCCGACAGAGCCCGACAGGGCCCAGTAGAGCCCAGTAGAACCCGACAGAGCCCAGTAGAGCCCGACAGAGCCCGACAGAGCCCGACAGAGCCCGACAGGGCCCGACAGAGCCCGACAGAGCCCGACAGGGCCCGACAGAGCCCGACAGAGCCCGACAGAGCTCAGTAGAGCCCGACAGAGCCCGACAGAGCCCGACAGGGCCCGACAGAGCCCGACAGAGCCCGACAGGGCCCGACAGAGCCCGACAGGGCCCGACAGGGCCCGACAGAGCCCGACAGAGCCCGACAGGGCCCGACAGAGCCCGACAGAGCCCGACAGAGCCCGACAGAGCCCAGTAGAGCCCGACAGAGCCCGACAGAGCCCGACAGAGCCCGACAGAGCCCAGTAGAGCCCGACAGAGCCCGACAGAGCCCGACAGAGCCCGACAGGGCCCGACAGAGCCCGACAGAGCCCAGTAGAGCCCGACAGAGCCCGACAGAGCCTGACAGAGCCCGACAGGGCCCGACAGGGCCCGACAGAGCCCGACAGAGCCCGACAGGGCCCAGTAGAGCCCGACAGAGCCCGACAGAGCCCGACAGAGCCCGACAGGGCCCGACAGGGCCCGACAGGGCCCAGTAGAGCCCGATAGAGCCCGACAGAGCCCGACAGAGCCCGACAGGGCCCGACAGAGCCCGACAGAGCCCGACAGGGCCCGACAGGGCCCGACAGGGCCCGACAGGGCCCGATAGAGCCCGACAGGGCCCGACAGAGCCCGACAGAGCCCGACAGGGCACGACAGAGCCCGACAGAGCCCGACAGGGCCCGACAGAGCCCGACAGAGCCCGACAGAGCCCGACAGGGCCCGACAGGGCCCAGTAGAGCCCGACAGAGCCCAGTAGAGCCCAGTAGAGCCCGACAGAGACCGACAGGGCCCGACAGGGCCCGACAGGGCCCAGTAGAGCCCGACAGAGCCCGACAGGGCCCGACAGAGCCCGACAGAGCCCGACAGAGCCCGACAGGGCCCGACAGAGCCCGACAGAGCCCGACAGGGCCCGACAGGGCCCGACAGAGCCCAGTAGAGCCCGACAGAGCCCGACAGAGCCCGACAGGGCCCGACAGGGCCCGACAGAGCCCGACAGAGCCCGACAGGGCCCGACAGGGCCCGACAGAGCCCAGTAGAGCCCGACAGAACCCGACAGAGCCCGACAGAGCCCGACAGGGCCCGACAGGGCCCGACAGGGCCCGACAGGGCCCAGTAGAGCCCGACAGAGCCCGACAGAGCCCGACAGAGCCCGACAGGGCCCGACAGAGCCCGACAGAGCCCGACAGGGCCCGACAGGGCACGACAGAGCCCGACAGAGCCCGACAGAGCCCAGTAGAGCCCAGTAGAGCCCGACAGAGCCCGACAGAGCCCGACAGGGCCCGACAGGGCCCAGTAGAGCCCGACAGAGCCCGACAGAGCCCGACAGGGCCCGACAGGGCCCAGTAGAGCCCGACAGTGCCCGACAGAGCCCGACAGAGCCCGACAGAGCCCAGTAGAGCCCAGTAGAGCCCGACAGAGCCCGACACAGCCCGACAGAGCCCGACAGAGCCCGACAGGGCCCGACAGAGCCCGACAGAGCCCGACAGGGCCCGAGAGGGCCCAGTAGAGCCCGACAGAGCCCGACAGGGCCCGACAGAGCCCGACAGAGCCTGACAGGGCCCGACAGAGCCCGACAGGGCCCGACAGGGCCCGACAGGGCCCAGTAGAGCCCGACAGAGCCCGACAGAGCCCGACAGGGCCCGACAGAGCCCGACAGAGCCCGACAGGGCCCGACAGGGCCCGACAGGGCCCGACAGAGGCCGACAGAGCCCGACAGGGCCCGACAGGGCCCGACAGAGCCCGACAGAGCCCGACAGAGCCCGACAGGGCCCAGTAGAGCCCAGTAGAACCCGACAGAGCCCAGTAGAGCCCGACAGAGCCCGACAGAGCCCGACAGAGCCCGACAGGGCCCGACAGAGCCCGACAGGGCCCGACAGAGCCCGACAGGGCCCAGTAGAGCCCGACAGAGCCCGACAGAGCCCGACAGAGCCCGACAGGGCCCGACAGAGCCCGACAGAGCCCGACAGGGCCCGACAGGGCCCGACAGAGCCCGACAGAGCCCGACAGAGCCCGACAGGGCCCGACAGAGCCCGACAGAGCCGGACAGGGCCCGACAGAGCCCGACAGAGCCCAGTAGAGCCCGACAGAGCCCGACAGGGCCCGACAGGGCCCGAGAGAGCCCGACAGAGCCCGACAGAGCCCAGTAGAGCCCGACAGAGCCCGTCAGGGCCCGACAGGGCCCGACAGGGCCCAGTAGAGCCCGACAGAGCCCGACAGAGCCCAGTAGAGCCCAGTAGAGCCCGACAGAGCCCGACAGAGCCCGACAGAGCCCGACAGAGCCCGACAGGGCCCGACAGAGCCCGACAGAGCCCGACAGAGCCCGACAGGGCCCAGTAGAGCCCGACAGAGCCCGACAGGGCCCGACAGAGCCCGACAGAGCCTGACAGGGCCCGACAGAGCCCGACAGAGCCCGACAGAGCCCGACAGGGCCCAGTAGAGCCCGACAGAGCCCGACAGAGCCCGACAGAGCCCGACAGGGCCCGACAGGGCCCGACAGAGCCCGACAGAGCCCGACAGAGCCCGACAGAGCCCGACAGGGCCCAGTAGAGCCCAGTAGAACCCGACAGAGCCCAGTAGAGCCCGACAGAGCCCGACAGAGCCCGACAGAGCCCGACAGAGCCCGACAGGGCCCGACAGAGCCCGACAGAGCCCGACAGAGCCCAGTAGAGCCCGACAGAGCCCGTCAGGGCCCGACAGGGCCCGACAGGGCCCAGTAGAGCCCGACAGAGCCCGACAGAGCCCGACAGAGCCCGACACAGCCCGACAGAGCCCGACAGAGCCCGACAGGGCCCGACAGAGCCCGACAGAGCCTGACAGGGCCCGACAGGGCCCAGTAGAGCCCGACAGAGCCCGACAGGGCCCGACAGAGCCCGACAGAGCCTGACAGGGCCCGACAGAGCCCGACAGAGCCCGACAGAGCCCGACAGGGCCCAGTAGAGCCCGACAGAGCCCGACAGGGCCCGACAGAGCCCGACAGAGCCCGACAGGGCCCGACAGAGCCCGACAGAGCCCGACAGAGCCCGACAGGGCCCAGTAGAGCCCAGTAGAAACCGAAAGAGCCCAGTAGAGCCCGACAGAGCCCGACAGAGCCCGACAGGGCCCGACAGAGCCCGACAGGGCCCGACAGAGCCCGACAGAGCCCGACAGGGCCCGACAGAGCCCGACAGGGCCCAGTAGAGCCCGAGAGAGCCCGACAGAGCCCAGTAGAGCCCGACAGAGCCCGACAGAGCCCGACAGGGCCCGACAGAGCCCGACAGAGCCCGACAGAGCCCGACAGAGCCCAGTTGAGCCCGACAGAGCCCGTCAGGGCCCGACAGGGCCCGACAGGGCCCAGTAGAGCCCGACAGAGCCCGACAGAACCCAGTAGAGCCCAGTAGAGCCCGACAGAGCCCGACAGAGCCCGACAGAGCCCGACAGAGCCCGACAGGGCCCGACAGAGCCCGACAGAGCCCGACAGAGCCCGACAGGGCCCGACAGAGCCCGACAGAGCCCGACAGGGCCCGACAGAGCCCGACAGAGCCCGACAGAGCCCAACAGGGCCCCACAGAGCCCGACAGAGCCCGACAGGGCCCAGTAGAGGCCGACAGAGCCCGACAGAGCCCGACAGAGCCCAGTAGAGCCCGACAGAGCCCGACAGAGCCTGACAGGGCCCGACAGGGCCCGACAGAGCCCGACAGAGCGCGACAGGGCCCAGTAGAGCCCGACAGAGCCCGACAGAGCCCGACAGAGCCCAGTAGAGCCCGACAGAGCCCGACAGAGCCCGACAGAGCCCGACAGGGCCCGACAGAGCCCGACAGAGCCCGACAGGGCCCGACAGGGCCCGACAGAGCCCAGTAGAGCCTGACAGAGCCCGACAGAGCCCGACAGAGCCCGACAGGGCCCGACAGGGCCCGACAGGGCCCAGTAGAGCCCGACAGAGCCCGACAGAGCCCGACAGAGCCCGACAGGGCCCGACAGGGCCCGACAGAGCCCGACAGGGCCCGACAGGGCCCGACAGAGCCCGACAGGGCCCGACAGGGCCCGACAGGGCACGACAGAGCCCGACAGGTCCCGACAGAGCCCGACAGAGCCCGACAGAGCCCGACAGAACCCGACAGAGCCCGACAGAGCCCAGTAGAGCCCAGTAGAGCCCGACAGAGCCCGACAGAGCCCGACAGAGCCCGACAGGGCCCGACAGGCCCAGTAGAGCCCGACAGAGCCCGACAGAGCCCGACAGGGCCCGACAGGGCCCAGTAGAGCCCGACAGAGCCCGACAGAGCCCGACAGAGCCCGACAGGGCCCGACAGGTCCCGACAGGGCCCAGTAGAGCCCGACAGAGCCCGACAGAGCCCGACAGAGCCTGACAGGGCCCGACAGAGCCCGACAGAGCCCGACAGGGCCCAGTAGAGCCCGACAGAGCCCGACAGAGCCCGACAGAGCCCGACAGGGCCCGACAGAGCCCGACAGAGCCCGACAGGGCCCGACAGGGCCCGACAGAGCCCGACAGAGCCCGAAAGAGCCCGACAGGGCCCGACAGAGCCCGACAGAGCCCGACAGGGCACAGTAGAGCCCAGTAGAACCCGACAGAGCCCAGTAGAGCCCGACAGAGCCCGACAGAGCCCGACAGAGCCCGACAGAGCCCGACAGGGCCCGACAGGGCCCGACAGGGCCCGACAGAGCCCGACAGGGCCTGACAGAGCCCGACAGAGCCCGACAGAGCCCAGTAGAGCCCGACAGAGCCCGACAGAGCCCGACAGGGCCCGACAGAGCCCGACAGAGCCCGACAGAGCCCAGTAGAGCCCGACAGAGCCCGTCAGGGCCCGACAGGGCCCGACAGGGCCCAGTAGAGCCCGACAGAGCCCGACAGAGCCCAGTAGAGCCCAGTAGAGCCCGACAGAGCCCGACAGAGCCCGACAGAGCCCGACAGGGCCCGACAGGGCCCGACAGAGCCCGACAGGGCCCGACAGGGCCCGACAGGGCCCAGTAGAGCCCGACAGAGCCCGACAGATCCCGACAGAGCCCGACAGAGCCCGACAGAGCCCGACAGAGCCCGACAGGGCCCGACAGGGCCCGACAGAGCCCAGTAGAGCCCGACAGAGCCCGACAGAGCCCGACAGAGCCCGACAGAGCCCAGTAGAGCCCGACAGAGCCCGACAGAGCCCGACAGAGCCCGACAGGGCCCGACAGGGCCCGACAGGGCCCAGTAGA
The DNA here is from genome assembly GCF_036013445.1 of Caloenas nicobarica. Taxonomy (NCBI): domain Eukaryota; kingdom Metazoa; phylum Chordata; class Aves; order Columbiformes; family Columbidae; genus Caloenas; species Caloenas nicobarica. The sequence continues at coordinate 351,175 of NW_027016994.1, forward strand.
GCCCGACAGAGCCCGACAGAGCCCGACAGAACCCGACAGAGCCCGACAGAGCCCGACAGAGCCCAGTAGAGCCCAGTAGAGCCCGACAGAGCCCGACAGAGCCCGACAGGGCCCGACAGGGCCCGACAGAGCCCGACAGGGCCCGACAGGGCCTGACAGAGCCCGACAGGGCCCGACAGAGCCCGACAGAGCCCGACAGAGCCCGACAGGGCCCCACAGAGCCCGACAGAGCCCGACAGGGCCCAGTAGAGCCCGACAGAGCCCGACAGAGCCCGACAGAGCCCAGTAGAGCCCGACAGAGCCCGACAGAGCCCGACAGGGCCCGACAGGTCCCGACAGAGCCCGACAGAGCCCGACAGGGCCCAGTAGAGCCCGACAGAGCCCGACAGAGCCCGACAGAGCCCATTAGATCCCGACAGAGCCCGACAGAGCTCGACAGGGCCCGACAGGGCCCGACAGAGCCCGACAGGGCCCAGTAGAGCCCGACAGAGCCCGACAGAGCCTGACAGAGCCCGACAGAGCCCAGTAGAGCCCGACAGAGCCCGACAGAGCCCGACAGGGCCCGACAGGGCCCGACAGAGCCCGACAGAGCCCGACAGGGCCCGACAGGGCCCGACAGGGCCCGACAGGGCCCAGTAGAGCCTGACAGAGCCCGACAGAGCCCGACAGAGCCCGACAGGGCCCGACAGGGCCCGACAGGGCCCAGTAGAGCCCGACAGAGCCCAACAGAGCCCGACAGAGCCCGACAGGGCCCGACAGAGCCCGACAGAGTCCGACAGGGCCCGACAGGGCCCGACAGAGCCCGACAGGGCCCGACAGGGCACGACAGAGCCCGACAGAGCCCGACAGGTCCCGACAGAGCCCGACAGAGCCCGACAGAGCCCGACAGAACCCGACAGAGCCCGACAGAGCCCAGTAGAGCCCAGTAGAGCCCGACAGAGCCCGACAGAGCCCGACAGAGCCCGACAGGGCCCGACAGGCCCAGTAGAGCCCGACAGAGCCCGACAGAGCCCGACATAGCCCGACAGAGCCCGACAGAGCCCGACAGGGCCCGACAGGGCCCAGTAGAGCCCGACAGAGCCCGACAGAGCCCGACAGAGCCCAGTAGAGCCCAGTAGAGCCCGACAGAGCCCGACACAGCCCGACAGAGCCCGACAGAGCCCGACAGAGCCCGACAGAGCCCGACAGGGCCCGACAGGCCCAGTAGAGCCCGACAGAGCCCGACAGAGCCCGACAGGGCCCAGTAGAGCCCGACAGAGCCCGACAGAGCCCGACAGAGCCCGACAGAGCCCAGTAGAGCCCAGTAGAGCCCGACAGAGCCCGACAGAGCCTGACAGGGCCCGACAGAGCCCGACAGAGCCCGACAGAGCCCGACAGGGCCCAGTAGAGCCCGACAGAGCCCGACACAGCCCGACAGAGCCCGACAGGGCCCGACAGAGCCCGACAGAGCCCGACAGGGCCCGACAGGGCCTGACAGAGCCCGACAGAGCCCGACAGGGCCCGACAGAGCCCGACAGAGCCCGACAGAGCCCGACAGGGCCCAGTAGAGCCCAGTAGAACCCGACAGAGCCCAGTAGAGCCCGACAGAGCCCGACAGAGCCCGACAGAGCCCGACAGGGCCCGACAGAGCCCGACAGAGCCCGACAGGGCCCGACAGAGCCCGACAGAGCCCAGTAGAGCCCGACAGAGCCCGACAGGGCCCGACAGAGCCCGACAGGGCCCGACAGAGCCCGACAGAGCCGGACAGGGCCCGACAGAGCCCGACAGAGCCCAGTAGAGCCCGACAGAGCCCGACAGGGCCCGACAGGGCCCGACAGAGCCCGACAGAGCCCGACAGAGCCCAGTAGAGCCCGACAGAGCCCGTCAGGGCCCGACAGGGCCCGACAGGGCCCAGTAGAGCCCGACAGAGCCCGACAGAGCCCAGTAGAGCCCAGTAGAGCCCGACAGAGCCCGACAGAGCCCGACAGAGCCCGACAGGGCCCGACAGAGCCCGACACAGCCCGACAGAGCCCGACAGGGCCCGACAGAGCCTGACAGGGCCCGACAGAACCCGACAGAGCCCGACAGAGCCCGACAGGGCCCAGTAGAGCCCGACAGAGCCCGACAGAGCCCGACAGGGCCCGACAGGGCCCGACAGAGCCCGACAGGGCCCGACAGAGCCCGACAGAGCCCGACAGGGCCCGACAGAGCCCGACAGAGCCCAGTAGAGCCCAGTAGAACCCGACAGAGACCAGTAGAGCCCGACAGAGCCCGACAGAGCCCGACAGAGCCCGACAGGGCCCGACAGAGCCCGACAGGGCCCGACAGAGCCCGACAGAGCCCGACAGAGCCCAGTAGAGCCCGACAGAGCCCGACAGAGCCCGACAGGGCCCGACAGAGCCCGACAGAGCCCGACAGAGCCCAGTAGAGCCCGACAGAGCCCGTCAGGGCCCGACAGGGCCCGACAGGGCCCAGTAGAGCCCGACAGAGCCCGACAGAGCACAGTAGAGCCCAGTAGAGCCCGACAGAGCCCGAAAGAGCTCGACAGAGCCCGACACAGCCCGACAGAGCCCGACAGAGCCCGACAGGGCCCGACAGAGCCCGACAGGGCCCGACAGGGCCCAGTAGAGCCCGACAGAGCCCGACAGGGCCCGACAGAGCCCGACAGAGCCTGACAGGGCCCGACAGAGCCCGACAGAGCCCGACAGAGCCCGACGGGGCCCAGTAGAGCCCGACAGAGCCCGACAGGGCCCGACAGAGCCCGACAGAGCCCGACAGGGCCCGACAGAGCCCGACAGAGCCCGACAGGGCCCAGTAGAGCCCAGTAGAACCCGACAGAGCCCAGTAGAGCCCGACAGATCCCGACAGAGCCCGACAGGGCCCGTCAGAGCCCGACAGAGCCCGACAGAGCCCGACAGAGACCGACAGAGCCCGACAGGGCCCAGTAGAGCCCGACAGAGCCCGACAGAGCCCAGTAGAGCCCGACAGAGCCCGACAGATCCCGACAGGGCCCGACAGAACCCGACAGAGCCCGACAGGGCCCGACAGAGCCCGACAGAGCCCAGTTGAGCCCGACAGAGCCCGTCAGGGCCCGACAGGGCCCGACAGGGCCCAGTAGAGCCCGACAGAGCCCGACAGAGCCCAGTAGAGCCCAGTAGAGCCCGACAGAGCCCGACAGAGCCCGACAGAGCCCGACAGGGCCCGACAGAGCCCGACAGAGCCCGACAGGGCCTGACAGAGCCTGACAGGGCCCGACAGAGCCCGACAGAGCCCGACAGAGCCCGACAGGGCCCCACAGAGCCCGACAGAGCCCGACAGGGCCCAGTAGAGCCCGACAGAGCCCGACAGAGCCCGACAGAGCCCAGTAGAGCCCGACAGAGCCCGACAGAGCCCGACAGGGCCCGACAGGGCCCGACAGAGCCCGACAGAGCCCGACAGGGCCCAGTAGAGCCCGACAGAGCCCGACAGAGCCCGACAGAGCCCAGTAGAGCCCGACAGAGCCCGACAGAGCCCGACAGAGCCCGACAGGGCCCGACAGAGCCCGACAGAGCCCGACAGGGCCCGACAGGGCCCGACAGAGCCCAGTAGAGCCTGACAGAGCCCGACAGAGCCCGACAGGGCCCGACAGGGCCCGACAGGGCCCAGTAGAGCCCGACAGGGCCCGACAGGGCACGACAGAGCCCGACAGGTCCCGACAGAGCCCGACAGAGCCCGACAGAGCCCGACAGAACCCGACAGAGCCCGACAGAGCCCAGTAGAGCCCAGTAGAGCCCGACAGAGCCCGACAGAGCCCGACAGAGCCCGACAGGGCCCGACAGGCCCAGTAGAGCCCGACAGAGCCCGACAGAGCCCGACAGAGCCCGACAGGGCCCGACAGGGCCCAGTAGAGCCCGACAGAGCCCGACAGAGCCCGACAGAGCCCAGTAGAGCCCAGTAGAGCCCGACAGAGCCCGACACAGCCCGACAGAGCCCGACAGAGCCCGACAGGGCCCGACAGGTCCCGACAGGGCCCAGTAGAGCCCGACAGAGCCCGACAGAGCCCGACAGAGCCCGACAGGGCCCGACAGAGCCCGACAGAGCCCGACAGAGCCCGACAGGGCCCAGTAGAGCCCGACAGAGCCCGACAGAGCCCGACAGAGCCCGACAGGGCCCGACAGAGCCCGACAGAGCCCGACAGGGCCCGACAGAGCCCGACAGGGCCCGACAGGGCCCGACAGAGCCCGACAGGGCCCGACAGAGCCCGACAGGGCCCAGTAGAGCCCGACAGAGCCCGACAGAGCCCGACAGAGCCCGACAGAGCCCAGTAGAGCCCGACAGAGCCCGACAGAGCCCGACAGAGCCCAGTAGAAACCGACAGAGCCCGACAGGGCCCGACAGGGCCCGACAGGAGCCAGTAGAGCCCGACAGAGCCCGACAGAGCCCAGTAGAGCCCAGTAGAGCCCGACAGAGCCCGACAGAGCCCGACAGAGCCCGACAGGGCCCGACAGAGCCCGACAGAGCCCGACAGGGCCCGACAGGGCCCGACAGAGCCCGACAGGGCCCGACAGGGCCCAGTAGAGCCCGATAGAGCCTGACAGAGCCCGACAGAGCCCGACAGGGCCCGACAGAGCCCGACAGAGCCCGACAGGGCCCGACAGAGCCTGACAGGGCCCGATAGAGCCCGACAGGGCCCGACAGAGCCCGACAGGGCCCAGTAGAGCCCGACAGATCCCAGTAGAGCCCAGTAGAGACCGACAGAGCCCGACAGAGCCCGACAGAGCCCGACAGGGCCCGACAGGGCCCAGTAGAGCCCGACAGAGCTCGACAGGGCCCGACAGAACCCGACAGAGCCCGACAGGGCCCGACAGAGCCCGACAGAGCCCGACAGGGCCCAGTAGAGCCCGACAGAGCCCGACAGAGCCCGACAGTGCCCGACAGGGCCCGACAGAGCCCGACAGAGCCCGACAGGGCCCGACAGAGCCCGACAGGGCCCGACAGAGCCCGACAGAGCCCGACAGGGCCCAGTAGAGCCCGACAGAGCCCGACAGAGCCCGACAGAACCCGTTAGAGCCCGACAGAGCCCGACAGAGCCCGACAGAGCCCGACAGAGTCCGACAGGTCCCAGTAGAGCCCGACAGAGCCCGACAGAGCCCGACAGAGCCCGACAGGGCCCGACAGAGCCCGACAGAGCCCGACAGAGCCTGACAGGGCCCGACAGGGCCCAGTAGAGCCCGACAGAGCCGAGAGGGCCCGTCAGAGCCCGACAGAGCCCGACAGAGCCCGACAGAGCCCGACAGGGCCCGACAGAGCCCGACAGAGCCCGACAGAGCCCGACAGGGCCCAGTAGAGCCCGACAGAGCCCGACAGAGACCAACAGAACCCGACAGGGCCCAGTAGAGCCCGACAGAGCCCGACAGAGCCCGACAGAGCCCGACAGGGCCCGACAGAGCCCGACAGAGCCCGACAGAGCCCGACAGCGCCCGACAGGGCCCAGTAGAGCCCGACAGAGCCCGACAGAGCCCGACAGAGCCCGACAGGGCCCGACAGGGCCCAGTAGAGCCCGACAGAGCCCGACAAGGCCCGACAAGGCCCGACAGAGCCCGACAGGGCCCGACAGAGCCCGACAGAGCCCGACAGGGCCCGACAGGGCCCGACAGAGCCCGACAGGGCCCGACAGAGCCCGACAGAGCCCGACAGAGCCCGACAGGGCCCGACAGAGCCCGACAGAGCCCGACAGGGCCCAGTAGAGCCCGACAGAGCCCGACAGAGCCCGACAGAGCCCGACAGAGCCCAGTAGAGCCCGACAGAGCCCGACAGAGCCCGACAGAGCCCGACAGAGCCCGACAGGGCCCAGTAGAGCCCGACAGAGCCCGACAGAGCCCGACAGGGCCCGACAGGGCCCGACAGAGCCCGACAGAGCCCGACAGGGCCCGACAGAGCCCGACAGGGCCCGACAGGGCCCGACAGATCCCGACAGAGCCCGACAGAGCCTGACAGAGCCCGACAGGGCCCGACAGGGCCCGACAGAGCCCGACAGAGCCCGACAGGGCCCAGTAGAGCCCGACAGAGCCCGACAGAGCCCGACAGAGCCCGACAGGGCCCGACAGAGCCCGACAGAGCCTGACAGAGTCCGACAGGGCCCGACAGGGCCCGACAGGGCCCTGCAGAGCCCGACAGAGCCCGACAGGGCCCAGTAGAGCCCGACAGAGCCCGACAGAGCCCGACAGAGCCCGACAGGGCCCGACAGGGCCCGACAGGGCCCGACAGAGCCCGACAGGGCCCGATAGAGCCCGACAGGGCCCGACAGAGCCCGACAGAGCCCAGTAGAGCCCGACAGAGCCCGACAGAGCCCGACAGGGCCCGACAGAGCCCGACAGGGCCCAACAGGGCCCAGTAGAGCCCGACAGAGCCCGACAGAGCCCGACAGAGCCCGACAGAGCCCAGTAGAGCCCGACAGAGCCCGACAGGGCCCGACAGGGCCCGACAGGGGCCAGTAGAGCCCGACAGAGCCCGACAGAGCCCAGTAGAGCCCAGTAGAGCCCGACAGAGCCCGACAGAGCCCGACAGGGCCCGACAGAGCCCGACAGGGCCCGACAGGGCCCAGTAGAGCCCGACAGAGCCCGACAGAGCCCGACAGAGCCCGACAGGGCCCGACAGAGCCCGACAGGTCCCGACAGGGCCCGACAGAGCCCAGTAGAGCCCGACAGAGCCCGACAGAGCCCGACAGGGCCCGACAGAGCCCGACAGAGCCCGACAGGGCCCGACAGGGCCAGACAGGGCCCAGTAGAGCCCGAAAGAGCCCGACAGAGCCCGACAGAGCCCGACAGAGCCCGACAGGGCCCGACAGGGCCCGACAGGGCCCGACAGAGCCCGACAGGGCCCGACAGGGCCCGACAGGTCCCGACAGGGCCCAGTAGAGCCCGACAGAGCCCGACAGGGCCCGACAGGGCCCGACAGAGCCCGACAGGGCCCGACAGAGCCCGACAGAGCCCGACAGGGCCCGACAGAGCCCGACAGAGCCCGACAGAGCCCGACAGGGCCAGACAGAGCCCGACAGAGCCCGACAGGGCCCAGTAGAGCCCGACAGAACCCGACAGAGCCCGACAGAGCCCGACAGAGCCCGACAGAGCCCAGTAGAGCCCGACAGAGCCTGACAGGGCCCGACAGAGCCCGACAGGGCCCGACAGGGCCCGACAGGGCCCAGTAGAGCCCGACAGGGCCCGATAGGGCCCGACAGGGCCCAGTAGAGCCCGACAGAGCCCGACAGAGCCTGACAGAGCCCGACAGGGCCCGACAGGGCCCAGTAGAGCCCGACAGAGCCCGACAGAGCCCGACAGAGCCCGACAGGGCCCGACAGGGCCCAGTAGAGCCCGACAGAGCCCGACAAGGCCCGACAGAGCCCGACAGGGCCCGACAGAGCCCGACAGAGCCCGACAGAGCCCGACAGGGCCCGACAGAGCCCGACAGAGCCCGACAGGGCCCAGTAGAGCCCGACAGAGCCCGACAGAGCCCGACAGAGCCCGACAGAGCCCAGTAGAGCCCGACAGAGCCCGACAGGGCCCGACAGGGCCCGAGAGAGCCCGACAGGGCCCGACAGAGCCCGACAGAGCCCGACAGGGCCTGACAGGGCCCGACAGAGCCCGACAGAGCCCGACAGAGCCCGACAGGGCCAGACAGAGCCCGACAGAGCCCGACAGGGCCCAGTAGAGCCCGACAGAACCCGACAGAGCCCGACAGAGCCCGACAGAGCCCGACAGAGCCCAGTAGAGCCCGACAGAGCCTGACAGGGCCCGACAGGGCCCGACAGGGCCCAGTAGAGCCCGAAAGAGCCCGACAGAGCCCAGTAGAGCCCAGTAGAGCCCGACAGGGCCCGATAGGGCCCGACAGGGCCCAGTAGAGCCCGACAGAGCCCGACAGAGCCTGACAGAGCCCGACAGGGCCCGACAGGGCCCAGTAGAGCCCGACAGAGCCCGACAGAGCCCGACAGAGCCCGACAGAGCCCGACAGGGCCCAGTAGAGCCCGACAGAGCCCGACAGAGCCCGACAGAGCCCGACAGAGCCCGACAGGGCCCAGTAGAGCCCGACAGAGCCCGACAGAGCCCGACAGAGCCTGACAGAGCCCGACAGGGCCCGACAGGGCCCGACAGGGCCCGACAGAGCCCGACAGGGCCCAGTAGAGCCCGACAGAGCCCGACAGAGCCCGACAGAGCCCGACAGGGCCCAGTAGAGCCCGACAGAGCCCGACAGAGCCTGACAGAGCCCGACAGGGCCCGACAGGGCCCGACAGAGCCCGACAGGGCCCAGTAGAGCCCGACAGAGCCCGACAGAGCCCGACAGAGCCCGACAGAGGCCAGTAGAGCCCGACAGAGCCCGACAGGGCCCAGTAGAGCCCGACAGAGCCCGACAGAGCCCGACAGAGCCCGACAGAGCCCGACAGGGCCCAGTAGAGCCCGACAGAGCCCGACAGAGCCCGACAGAGCCCGATAGAGCCCGACAGGGCCCGACAGAGCCCGACAGGGCCCAGTAGAGCCCGACAGAGCCCGACAGAGCCCGACAGGGCCCGACAGAGCCCGACAGGGCCCGACAGGGCCCGACAGAGCCCGACAGAGCCCGACAGGGCCCGACAGAGCCCGACAGAGCCCGACAGGGCCCAGTAGAGCCCGACAGAGCCCGACAGGGCCCGACAGGGCCCGACAGAGCCGGACAGGGCCCGATAGGCCCGACAGGGCCCAGTAGAGCCCGAAGGAGCCCGACAGAGCCCAGTAGAGCCCAGTAGAGCCCGACAGGGCCCGATAGGCCCCGACAGGGCCCAGTAGAGCCCGACAGAGCCCGACAGAGCCTGACAGAGCCCGACAGGGCCCGACAGGGCCCGACAGAGCCCGACAGAGCCCGACAGAGCCCGACAGGGCCCAGTAGAGCCCGACAGAGCCCGACAGAGCCCGACAGAGCCCGACAGAGCCCGACAGGGCCCAGTAGAGCCCGACAGAGCCCGACAGAGCCCGACAGGGCCCGACAGGGCCCGACAGAGCCCGACAGAGTCCGACAGGGCCCGACATAGCCCGACAGGGCCCGACAGGGCCCGACAGAGCCCGACAGAGCCCGACAGAGCCTGACAGAGCCCGACAGGGCCCGACAGGGCCCGACAGAGCCCGACAGAGCCCGACAGGGCCCAGTAGAGCCCGACAGAGCCCGACAGAGCCCGACAGAGCCCGACAGGGCCCAGTAGAGGCCGACAGAGCCCGACAGAGCCTGACAGAGCCCGACAGGGCCCGACAGGGCCCGAAAGAGCCTGACAGAGCCCGACAGGGCCCAGTAGAGCCCGACAGAGCCCGACAGAGCCCGACAGAGCCCGACAGAGCCCGACAGGGCCCAGTAGAGCCCGACAGAGCCCGACAGGGCCCGACAGGCCCGACAGGGCCCGATAGAGCCCGACAGGGCCCGACAGAGCCCGACAGAGCCCGACAGGGCACGACAGAGCCCGACAGAGCCCGACAGGGCCCGACAGAGCCCGACAGAGCCTGACAGAGCCCGACAGAGCCCGACAGGGCCCGACAGGGCCCAGTAGAACCCGACAGAGCCCAGTAGAGCCCAGTAGAGCCCGACAGAGCCCGACAGAGCCCGACAGAGCCCGACAGGGCCCGACAGGGACCGACAGGGCCCAGTAGAGCCCGACAAAGCCCGACAGGGCCCGACAGAGACCGACAGAACCCGTTAGAGCCCGACAGAGCCCGACAGGGACCGACAGGGCCCAGTAGAGCCCGACAGAGCCCGACAGAGCCCGACAGAGCCCGACAGGGCCCGACAGGGCCCGACAGAGCCCGACAGGGCCCCACAGAGCCCGACAGGGCCCAGTAGAGCCCGACAGAGCCCGACAAGGCCCGACAGAGCCCGACAGGGCCCGACAGAGCCCGACAGAGCCCGACAGGGCCCGACAGAGCCCGACAGAGCCTGACAGAGCCCGACAGAGCCCGACAGGGCCCGACAGAGCCCGACAGAGCCCGACAGGGCCCAGTAGAGCCCGACAGAGCCCGACAGAGCCCGACAGAGCCCAGTAGAGCCCGACAGAGCCCGACAGAGCCCGACAGAGCCCGACAGAGCCCGACAGAGCCCGACAGGGCCCAGTAGAGCCCGACAGAGCCCGACAGAGCCCGACAGGGCCCGACAGGGCCCGACAGGGCCCGACAGAGCCCGACAGAGCCCGACAGGGCCCGACAGAGCCCGACAGGGCCCGACAGGGCCCGACAGGTCCCGACAGGGCCCAGTAGAGCCAGACAGAGCCCGACAGGGCCCGACAGGGCCCGAGAGAGCCCGACAGGGCCCGACAGAGCCCGACAGAGCCCGACAGGACCCGACAGGGCCCGACAGAGCCCGACAGGGCCCGACAGAGTCCGACAGAGCCCGACAGAGCCCGACAGGGCCCGACAGAGCCCGACAGAGCCCGACAGGGCCCAGTAGAGCCCGACAGAGCCCGACAGAGCCCGACAGAGCCCAGTAGAGCCCGACACAGCCCGACAGAGCCCGACAGGGCCCGACAGAGCCCGACAGGGCCCGACAGGGCCCGACAGAGCCCGACAGGGCCCGACAGAGCCCGACAGGGCCCAGTAGAGCCCGACAGAGCCCGACAGAGCCCGACAGAGCCCGACAGAGCCCAGTAGAGCCCGACAGAGCCCGACAGAGCCCGGCAGATCCCAGTAGAAACCGACAGAGCCCGACAGGGCCCGACAGGGCCCGACAGGGGCCAGTAGAGCCCGACAGAGCCCGACAGAGCCCAGTAGAGCCCAGTAGAGCCCGACAGAGCCCGACAGAGCCCGACAGAGCCCGACAGAGCCCGACAGAGCCCGACAGGGCCCGACAGGGCCCGACAGGGCCCGACAGAGCCCGACAGGGCCCGACAGGGCCCAGTAGAGCCCGATAGAGCCTGACAGAGCCCGACAGAGCCCGACAGGGCCCGACAGAGCCCGACAGAGCCCGACAGGGCCCGACAGAGCCCGACAGGGCCCGATAGAGCCCGACAGGGCCCGACAGAGCCCGACAGGGCCCAGTAGAGCCCGACAGATCCCAGTAGAGCCCAGTAGAGACCGACAGAGCCCGACAGAGCCCGACAGAGCCCGACAGGGCCCGACAGGGCCCAGTAGAGCCCGACAGAGCTCGACAGGGCCCGACAGAACCCGACAGAGCCCGACAGGGCCCGACAGAGCCCGACAGAGCCCGACAGGGCCCAGTAGAGCCCGACAGAGCCCGACAGAGCCCGACAGTGCCCGACAGGGCCCGACAGAGCCCGACAGAGCCCGACAGGGCCCGACAGAGCCCGACAGGGCCCGACAGAGCCCGACAGAGCCCGACAGGGCCCAGTAGAGCCCGACAGAGCCCGACAGAGCCCGACAGAAACCCGTTAGAGCCCGACAGAGCCCGACAGAGTCCGACAGGTCCCAGTAGAGCCCGACAGAGCCCGACAGAGCGCGACAGAGCCCGACAGGGCCCGACAGAGCCCGACAGAGCCCGACAGAGCCTGACAGGGCCCGACAGGGCCCAGTAGAGCTCGACAGAGCCGAGAGGGCCCGTCAGAGCCCGACAGAGCCCGACAGAGCCCGACAGAGCCCGACAGGGCCCGACGAGCCCGACAGAGCCCGACAGAGCCCGACAGAGCCCGACAGGGCCCAGTAGAGCCCGACAGAGCCCGACAGAGACCGACAGAACCCGACAGGGCCCAGTAGAGCCCGACAGAGCCCGACAGAGCCCGACAGAGCCCGACAGGGCCCGACAGAGCCCGACAGAGCCCGACAGAGCCCGACAGCGCCCGACAGGGCCCAGTAGAGCCCGACAGAGCCCGACAGAGCCCGACAGAGCCCGACAGAGCCCGACAGGGCCCGACAGGGCCCAGTAGAGCCCGACAGAGCCCGACAAGGCCCGACAGAGCCCGACAGGGCCCGACAGAGCCCGACAGAGCCCGACAGGGCCCGACAGGGCCCGACAGAGCCCGACAGGGCCCGACAGAGCCCGACAGAGCCCGACAGAGCCCGACAGGGCCCGACAGAGCCCGACAGAGCCCGACAGGGCCCAGTAGAGCCCGGACGAGCCCGACAGAGCCCGACAGAGCCCAGTAGAGCCCGACAGAGCCCGACAGAGCCCGACAGAGCCCGACAGAGCCCGACAGAGCCCCGACAGGGCCCAGTAGAGCCCGACAGAGCCCGACAGAACCCGACAGAGCCCGACAGGGCCCGACAGGGCTCGACAGAGCCCGACAGAGCCCGACAGGGCCCGACAGAGCCCGACAGGGCCCGACAGGGCCCGACAGATCCCGACAGAGCCCGACAGAGCCTGACAGAGCCCGACAGGGCCCGACAGGGCCCGACAGAGCCCGACAGAGCCCGACAGGGCCCAGTAGAGCCCGACAGAGCCCGACAGAGCCCGACAGAGCCCGACAGGGCCCGACAGAGCCCGACAGAGCCCGACAAAGCCTGACAGAGTCCGACAGGGCCCGACAGGGCCCTGCAGAGCCCGACAGAGCCCGACAGGGCCCAGTAGAGCCCGACAGAGCCCGACAGAGCCCGACAGAGCCCGACAGGGCCCGACAGGGCCCGACAGGGCCCGACAGAGCCCGACAGGGCCCGATAGAGCCCGACAGGGCCCGACAGAGCCCGACAGAGCCCAGTAGAGCCCGACAGAACCCGACAGAGCCCGACAGGGCCCGACAGAGCCCGACAGGGCCCGACAGAGCCCGACAGGGCCCAGTAGAGCCCGACAGAGCCCGACAGAGCCCGACAGAGCCCGACAGAGCCCGACAGAGCCCGACAGAGCCCAGTAGAGCCCGACAGAGCCCGACAGGGCCCGACAGGGCCCGACAGGGGCCAGTAGAGCCCGACAGAGCCCCACAGAGCCCAGTAGGGCCCAGTAGAGCCCGACAGAGCCCGACAGAGCCCGACAGGGCCCGACAGGGCCCGACAGAGCCCGACAGGGCCCGACAGGGCCCGACAGGGCCCGACAGGGCCCAGTAGAGCCCGACAGAGCCCGACAGAGCCCGACAGAGCCCGACAGGGCCCGACAGAGCCCGACAGGTCCCGACAGGGCCCGACAGAGCCCAGTAGAGCCCGACAGAGCCCGACAGAGCCCGACAGGGCCCGACAGAGCCCGACAGAGCCCGACAGGGCCCGACAGGGCCAGACAGGGCCCAGTAGAGCCCGAAAGAGCCCGACAGAGCCCGACAGAGCCCGACAGAGCCCGACAGGGCCCGACAGGGCCCGACAGAGCTCGACAGGGCCCGACAGAGCCCGACAGGGCCCGACAGGCCCGACAGGTCCCGACAGGGCCCAGTAGAGCCCGACAGATCCCAGTAGAGCCCAGTAGAGACCGACAGAGCCCGACAGAGCCCGACAGAGCCCGACAGGGCCCGACAGGGCCCAGTAGAGCCCGACAGAGCTCGACAGGGCCCGACAGAACCCGACAGAGCCCGACAGGGCCCGACAGAGCCCGACAGAGCCCGACAGGGCCCAGTAGAGCCCGACAGAGCCCGACAGAGCCCGACAGTGCCCGACAGGGCCCGACAGAGCCCGACAGAGACCGACAGGGCCCGACAGAGCCCGACAGGGCCCGACAGAGCCCGACAGAGCCCGACAGGGCCCAGTAGAGCCCGACAGAGCCCGACAGAGCCCGACAGAACCCGTTAGAGCCCGACAGAGCCCGAAAAGCCCGACAGAGCCCGACAGAGTCCGACAGGTCCCAGTAGAGCCCGACAGAGCCCGACAGAGCCCGACAGAGCCCGACAGGGCCCGACAGAGCCCGACAGAGCCCGACAGAGCCTGACAGGGCCCGACAGGGCCCAGTAGAGCCCGACAGAGCCGAGAGGGCCCGTCAGAGCCCGACAGAGCCCGACAGAGCCCGACAGAGCCCGACAGGGCCCGACAGAGCCCGACAGAGCCCGACAGAGCCCGACAGGCCCAGTAGAGCCCGACAGAGCCCGACAGAGACCGACAGAACCCGACAGGGCCCAGTAGAGCCCGACAGAGCCCGACAGAGCCCGACAGAGCCCGACAGGGCCCGACAGAGCCCGACAGAGCCCGACAGAGCCCGACAGCGCCCGACAGGGCCCAGTAGAGCCCGACAGAGCCCGACAGAGCCCGACAGAGCCCGACAGAGCCCGACAGAGCCCGACAGGGCCCAGTAGAGCCCGACAGAGCCCGACAAGGCCCGACAGAGCCCGACAGGGCCCGACAGAGCCCGACAGAGCCCGACAGGGCCCGACAGGGCCCGACAGAGCCCGACAGGGCCCGACAGAGCCCGACAGAGCCCGACAGAGCCCGACAGGGCCCGACAGAGCCCGACAGAGCCCGACAGGGCCCAGTAGAGCCCGACAGAGCCCGACAGAGCCCGACAGAGCCCGACAGAGCCCAGTAGAGCCCGACAGAGCCCGACAGAGCCCGACAGAGCCCGACAGAGCCCGACAGAGCCCGACAGGGCCCAGTAGAGCCCGACAGAGCCCGACAGAGCCCGACAGAGCCCGACAGGGCCCGACAGGGCCCGACAGAGCCCGACAGAGCCCGACAGGGCCCGACAGAGCCCGACAGGGCCCGACAGGGCCCGACAGATCCCGACAGAGCCCGACAGAGCCTGACAGAGCCCGACAGGGCCCGACAGGGCCCGACAGAGCCCGACAGAGCCCGACAGGGCCCAGTAGAGCCCGACAGAGCCCGACAGAGCCCGACAGAGCCCGACAGGGCCCGACAGAGCCCGACAGAGCCTGACAGAGTCCGACAGGGCCCGACAGGGCCCTGCAGAGCCCGACAGAGCCCGACAGGGCCCAGTAGAGCCCGACAGAGCCCGACAGAGCCCGACAGAGCCCGACAGGGCCCGACAGGGCCCGACAGGGCCCGACAGAGCCCGACAGGGCCCGATAGAGCCCGACAGGGCCCGACAGAGCCCGACAGAGCCCAGTAGAGCCCGACAGAGCCCGACAGAGCCCGACAGGGCCCGACAGAGCCCGACAGGGCCCGACAGGGCCCAGTAGAGCCCGACAGAGCCCGACAGAGCCCGACAGAGCCCGACAGAGCCCGACAGAGCCCAGTAGAGCCCGACAGAGCCCGACAGGGCCCGACAGGGCCCGACAGGGGCCAGTAGAGCCCGACAGAGCCCGACAGAGCCCAGTAGAGCCCAGTAGAGCCCGACAGAGCCCGACAGAGCCCGACAGGGCCCGACAGGGCCCGACAGAGCCCGACAGGGCCCGACAGGGCCCGACAGGGCCCAGTAGAGCCCGACAGAGCCCGACAGAGCCCGACAGGGCCCGACAGAGCCCGACAGGTCCCGACAGGGCCCGACAGAGCCCAGTAGAGCCCGACAGAGCCCGACAGAGCCCGACAGGGCCCGACAGAGCCCGACAGAGCCCGACAGGGCCCGACAGGGCCAGACAGGGCCCAGTAGAGCCCGAAAGAGCCCGACAGAGCCCGACAGAGCCCGACAGAGCCCGACAGGGCCCGACAGGGCCCGACAGAGCCCGACAGGGCCCGACAGAGCCCGACAGGGCCCGACAGGGCCCGACAGGTCCCGACAGGGCCCAGTAGAGCCCGACAGAGCCCGACAGGGCCCGACAGGGCCCGACAGAGCCCGACAGGGCCCGACAGAGCCCGACAGAGCCCGACAGGGCCTGACAGGGCCCGACAGAGCCCGACAGAGCCCGACAGAGCCCGACAGGGCCAGACAGAGCCCGACAGAGCCCGACAGGGCCCAGTAGAGCCCGACAGAACCCGACAGAGCCCGACAGAGCCCGACAGAGCCCGACAGAGCCCAGTAGAGCCCGACAGAGCCTGACAGGGCCCGACAGAGCCCGACAGGGCCCGACAGGGCCCGACAGGGCCCAGTAGAGCCCGAAAGAGCCCGACAGAGCCCAGTAGAGCCCAGTAGAGCCCGACAGGGCCCGATAGGGCCCGACAGGGCCCAGTAGAGCCCGACAGAGCCCGACAGAGCCTGACAGAGCCCGACAGAGCCCGACAGGGCCCAGTAGAGCCCGACAGAGCCCGACAGAGCCCGACAGAGCCCGACAGAGCCCGACAGGGCCCGACAGGGCCCAGTAGAGCCCGACAGAGCCCGACAAGGCCCGACAGAGCCCGACAGGGCCCGACAGAGCCCGACAGAGCCCGACAGGGCCCGACAGAGCCCGACAGAGCCCGACAGAGCCCGACAGAGCCCGACAGAGCCCGACAGGGCCCAGTAGAGCCCGACAGAGCCCGACAGAGCCCGACAGAGCCCAGTAGAGCCCGACAGAGCCCGACAGAGCCCGACAGAGCCCGACAGAGCCCGACAGAGCCCGACAGGGCCCAGTAGAGCCCGACAGAGCCCGACAGAGCCCGACAGAGCCCGACAGGGCCCGACAGGGCCCGACAGAGCCCGACAGAGCCCGACAGGGCCCGACAGAGCCCGACAGGGCCCGACAGGGCCCGACAGATCCCGACAGAGCCCGACAGAGCCTGACAGAGCCCGACAGGGCCCGACAGGGCCCGACAGAGCCCGACAGAGCCCGACAGGGCCCAGTAGAGCCCGACAGAGCCCGACAGAGCCCGACAGAGCCCGACAGGGCCCGACAGAGCCCGACAGAGCCTGACAGAGTCCGACAGGGCCCGACAGGGCCCTGCAGAGCCCGACAGAGCCCGACAGGGCCCAGTAGAGCCCGACAGAGCCCGACAGAGCCCGACAGAGCCCGACAGGGCCCGACAGGGCCCGACAGGGCCCGACAGAGCCCGACAGGGCCCGATAGAGCCCGACAGGGCCCGACAGAGCCCGACAGAGCCCAGTAGAGCCCGACAGAGCCCGACAGAGCCCGACAGGGCCCGACAGAGCCCGACAGGGCCCGACAGGGCCCAGTAGAGCCCGACAGAGCCCGACAGAGCCCGACAGAGCCCGACAGAGCCCGACAGGGCCCAGTAGAGCCCGACAGAGCCCGACAGGGCCCGACAGGGCCCGACAGGGGCCAGTAGAGCCCGACAGAGCCCGACAGAGCCCAGTAGAGCCCAGTAGAGCCCGACAGAGCCCGACAGAGCCCGACAGGGCCCGACAGGGCCCGACAGAGCCCGACAGGGCCCGACAGGGCCCGACAGGGCCCAGTAGAGCCCGACAGAGCCCGACAGAGCCCGACAGGGCCCGACAGAGCCCGACAGGTCCCGACAGGGCCCGACAGAGCCCAGTAGAGCCCGACAGAGCCCGACAGAGCCCGACAGGGCCCGACAGAGCCCGACAGAGCCCGACAGGGCCCGACAGGGCCAGACAGGGCCCAGTAGAGCCCGAAAGAGCCCGACAGAGCCCGACAGAGCCCGACAGAGCCGACAGGGCCCGACAGGGCCCGACAGAGCCCGACAGGGCCCGACAGAGCCCGACAGGGCCCGACAGGGCCCGACAGGTCCCGACAGGGCCCAGTAGAGCCCGACAGAGCCCGACAGGGCCCGACAGGGCCCGACAGGGCCCGACAGAGCCCGACAGGGCCCGACAGAGCCCGACAGAGCCCGACAGGGCCTGACAGGGCCCGACAGAGCCCGACAGAGCCCGACAGAGCCCGACAGGGCCAGACAGAGCCCGACAGAGCCCGACAGGGCCCAGTAGAGCCCGACAGAACCCGACAGAGCCCGACAGAGCCCGACAGAGCCCGACAGAGCCCAGTAGAGCCCGACAGAGCCTGACAGGGCCCGACAGAGCCCGACAGGGCCCGACAGGGCCCGACAGGGCCCAGTAGAGCCCGAAAGAGCCCGACAGAGCCCAGTAGAGCCCAGAAGAGCCCGACAGGGCCCGATAGGGCCCGACAGGGCCCAGTAGAGCCCGACAGAGCCCGACAGAGCCTGACAGAGCCCGACAGAGCCCGACAGGGCCCAGTAGAGCCCGACAGAGCCCGACAGAGCCCGACAGAGCCCGACAGGGCCCGACAGGGCCCAGTAGAGCCCGACAGAGCCCGACAAGGCCCGACAGAGCCCGACAGGGCCCGACAGAGCCCGACAGAGCCCGACAGGGCCCGACAGAGCCCGACAGAGCCCGACAGAGCCCGACAGAGCCCGACAGGGCCCGACAGAGCCCGACAGAGCCCGACAGGGCCCAGTAGAGCCCGACAGAGCCCGACAGAGCCCGACAGAGCCCGACAGAGCCCAGTAGAGCCCGACAGAGCCCGACAGAGCCCGACAGAGCCCGACAGAGCCCGACAGGGCCCAGTAGAGCCCGACAGAGCCCGACAGAGCCCGACAGAGCCCGACAGGGCCCGACAGGGCCCGACAGAGCCCGACAGAGCCCGACAGGGCCCGACAGAGCCCGACAGGGCCCGACAGGGCCCGACAGATCCCGACAGAGCCCGACAGAGCCTGACAGAGCCCGACAGGGCCCGACAGGGCCCGACAGAGCCCGACAGAGCCCGACAGGGCCCAGTAGAGCCCGACAGAGCCCGACAGAGCCCGACAGAGCCCGACAGGGCCCGACAGAGCCCGACAGAGCCTGACAGAGTCCGACAGGGCCCGACAGGGCCCTGCAGAGCCCGACAGAGCCCGACAGGGCCCAGTAGAGCCCGACAGAGCCCGACAGAGCCCGACAGAGCCCGACAGGGCCCGACAGGGCCCGACAGGGCCCGACAGAGCCCGACAGGGCCCGATAGAGCCCGACAGGGCCCGACAGAGCCCGACAGAGCCCAGTAGAGCCCGACAGAGCCCGACAGAGCCCGACAGGGCCCGACAGAGCCCGACAGGGCCCGACAGGGCCCAGTAGAGCCCGACAGAGCCCGACAGAGCCCGACAGAGCCCGACAGAGCCCAGTAGAGCCCGACAGAGCCCGACAGGGCCCGACAGGGCCCGACAGGGGCCAGTAGAGCCCGACAGAGCCCGACAGAGCCCAGTAGAGCCCAGTAGAGCCCGACAGAGCCCGACAGAGCCCGACAGGGCCCGACAGGGCCCGACAGAGCCCGACAGGGCCCGACAGGGCCCGACAGGGCCCGACAGGGCCCAGTAGAGCCCGACAGAGCCCGACAGAGCCCGACAGAGCCCGACAGGGCCCGACAGAGCCCGACAGGTCCCGACAGGGCCCGACAGAGCCCAGTAGAGCCCGACAGAGCCCGACAGAGCCCGACAGGGCCCGACAGAGCCCGACAGAGCCCGACAGGGCCCGACAGGGCCAGACAGGGCCCGACAGGGCCAGACAGGGCCCAGTAGAGCCCGAAAGAGCCCGACAGAGCCCGACAGAGCCCGACAGAGCCCGACAGGGCCCGACAGGGCCCGACAGAGCCCGACAGGGCCCGACAGAGCCCGACAGGGCCCGACAGGGCCCGACAGGGCCCGACAGGGCCCAGTAGAGCCCGACAGAGCCCGACAGGGCCCGACAGGGCCCGACAGAGCCCGACAGGGCCCGACAGAGCCCGACAGAGCCCGACAGGGCCTGACAGGGCCCGACAGAGCCCGACAGAGCCCGACAGAGCCCGACAGGGCCAGACAGAGCCCGACAGAGCCCGACAGGGCCCAGTAGAGCCCGACAGAACCCGACAGAGCCCGACAGAGCCCGACAGAGCCCGACAGAGCCCGACAGAGCCCAGTAGAGCCCGACAGAGCCTGACAGGGCCCGACAGAGCCCGACAGGGCCCGACAGGGCCCGACAGGGCCCAGTAGAGCCCGAAAGAGCCCGACAGAGCCCAGTAGAGCCCAGTAGAGCCCGACAGGGCCCGATAGGGCCCGACAGGGCCCAGTAGAGCCCGACAGAGCCCGACAGAGCCTGACAGAGCCCGACAGGGCCCGACAGGGCCCAGTAGAGCCCGACAGAGCCCGACAGAGCCCGACAGAGCCCGACAGAGCCCGACAGGGCCCAGTAGAGCCCGACAGAGCCCGACAGAGCCCGACAGAGCCCGACAGAGCCCGACAGGGCCCAGTAGAGCCCGACAGAGCCCGACAGAGCCCGACAGAGCCTGACAGAGCCCGACAGGGCCCGACAGGGCCCGACAGAGCCCGACAGAGCCCGACAGGGCCCAGTAGAGCCCGACAGAGCCCGACAGAGCCCGACAGAGCCCGACAGAGCCCGACAGGGCCCAGTAGAGCCCGACAGAGCCCGACAGAGCCTGACAGAGCCCGACAGGGCCCGACAGAGCCCGACAGAGCCCGACAGGGCCCAGTAGAGCCCGACAGAGCCCGACAGAGCCCGACAGAGCCCGACAGAGCCCAGTAGAGCCCGACAGAGCCCGACAGGGCCCAGTAGAGCCCGACAGAGCCCGACAGAGCCCGACAGAGCCCGACAGAGCCCGACAGGGCCCAGTAGAGCCCGACAGAGCCCGACAGAGCCCGACAGAGCCCGATAGAGCCCGACAGGGCCCGACAGAGCCCGACAGGGCCCAGTAGAGCCCGACAGAGCCCGACAGAGCCCGAC
This sequence comes from Caloenas nicobarica, assembly GCF_036013445.1. Classification (NCBI taxonomy): domain Eukaryota; kingdom Metazoa; phylum Chordata; class Aves; order Columbiformes; family Columbidae; genus Caloenas; species Caloenas nicobarica. The sequence continues at coordinate 371,491 of NW_027016994.1, forward strand.
AGGGCCCGACAGAGCCCGACAGGGCCCGACAGGGCCCGACAGAGCCCGACAGAGCCCGACAGGGCCCGACAGAGCCCGACAGGGCCCAGTAGAGCCCGACAGAGCCCGACAGAGCCCGACAGAGCCCAGTAGAGCCCGACAGAGCCCGACAGGGCCCAACAGGGCCCGACAGGGGCCAGTAGAGCCCGACAGAGCCCGACAGAGCCCAGTAGAGCTCAGTAGAGCCCGACAGAGCCCGACAGAGCCCGACAGAGCCCGACAGAGCCCGACAGGGCCCGACAGAGCCCGACAGGGCCCGACAGAGCCCGACAGAGCCGGACAGGGCCCGATAGGCCCGACAGGACCCAGTAGAGCCCGAAAGAGCCCGACAGAGCCCAGTAGAGCCCAGTAGAGCCCGACAGGGCCCGATAGGGCCCGACAGGGCCCAGTAGAGCCCGACAGAGCCCGACAGAGCCTGACAGAGCCCGACAGGGCCCGACAGGGCCCGACAGAGCCCGACAGAGCCCGACAGAGCCCGACAGGGCCCAGTAGAGCCCGACAGAGCCCGACAGAGCCCGACAGAGCCCGACAGAGCTCGACAGGGCCCAGTAGAGCCCGACAGAGCCCGACAGAGCCCGACAGGGCCCGACAGGGCCCGACAGAGCCCGACAGAGTCCGACAGGGCCCGACATAGCCCGACAGGGCCCGACAGGGCCCGACAGAGCCCGACAGAGCCCGACAGAGCCTGACAGAGCCCGACAGGGCCCGACAGGGCCCGACAGAGCCCGACAGAGCCCGACAGGGCCCAGTAGAGCCCGACAGAGCCCGACAGAGCCCGACAGAGCCCGACAGGGCCCAGTAGAGCCCGACAGAGCCCGACAGGGCCCGACAGGGCCCGACAGAGCCCGACAGGGCCCGACAGGGCCCAGTAGAGCCCGATAGAGCCTGACAGAGCCCGACAGAGCCCGACAGGGCCCGACAGAGCCGACAGAGCCCGACAGGGCCCGACAGAGCCCGACAGGGCCCGACAGAGCCCGACAGGGCCCGACAGAGCCCGACAGAGCCCGACAGGGCACGACAGAGCCCGACAGAGCCCGACAGGGCCCGACAGGGCCCAGTAGAGCCCGACAGAGCCCAGTAGAGCCCAGTAGAGCCCGACAGAGCCCGACAGAGCCCGACAGGGCCTGACAGGGCCCGACAGAGCCCAGTAGAGCCCGACAGAGCCCGACAGGGCCCGACAGAACCCGACAGAGCCCGACAGGGCCCGACAGGGCCCGACAGAGCCCGACAGGGCCCAGTAGAGCCCGACAGAGCCCGACAGAGCCCGACAGAGCCCGACAGGGCCCGACAGGGCCCGACAGAGCCCGACAGGGCCCGACAGAGCCCGACAGAGCCCGACAGGGCCCAGTAGAGCCCGACAGAGCCCGACAGAGCCCGACAGAACCCGTTAGAGCCCGACAGAGCCCGGCAGAGCCCGACAGAGCCCGACAGAGTCCGACAGGTCCCAGTAGAGCCCGACAGAGCCCGACAGAGCCCGACAGAGCCCGACAGGGCCCGACAGAGCGCGACAGAGCCCGACAGAGCCTGACAGGGCCCGACAGGGCCCAGTAGAGCCCGACAGAGCCGAGAGGGCCCGACAGAGCCCGACAGAGCCCGACAGAGCCCGACAGAGCCCGACAGGGCCCGACAGAGCCCGACAGAGCCCGACAGGGCCCAGTAGAGCCTGACAGAGCCCGACAGAGCCCGACAGAACCCGACAGGGCCCAGTAGAGCCCGACAGAGCCCGACAGAGCCCGACAGGGCCCGACAGAGCCCGACAGAGCCCGACAGAGCCCGACAGCGCCCGACAGGGCCCAGTAGAGCCCGACAGAGCCCGACAGAGCCCGACAGAGCCCGACAGAGCCCGACAGGGCCCAGTAGAGCCCGACAGAGCCCGACAAGGCCCGACAGAGCCCGACAGAGCCCGACAGAGCCCGACAGGGCCCAGTAGAGCCCGACAGAGCCCGACAGAGCCCGACAGAGCCCGACAGGGCCCGACAGAGCCCGACAGAGCCCGACAGGGCCCGACAGGGCCCGACAGAGCCCGACAGGGCCCGACAGAGCCCGACAGGGCCCGACAGGGCCCGACAGGGCCCGACAGGGCCCAGTAGAGCCCGACAGAGACCGACAGAGCCCGACAGAGCCCGACAGAGCCCGACAGAGCCCAGTAGAGCCCGACAGAGCCCGACAGAGCCCGACAGGGCCCGACAGAGCCCGACAGGGCCCGACAGGGCCCGACAGAGCCCGACAGAGCCCGACAGGGCCCGACAGGGCCCAGTAGAGCCCGACAGAGCCCGACAGAGCCCGACAGAGCCCAGTAGAGCCCGACAGAGCCCGACAGAGCCCGACAGGGCCCGACAGGGCCCGACAGGGGCCAGTAGAGCCCGACAGAGCCCGACAGAGCCCAGTAGAGCCCAGTAGAGCCCGACAGAGCCCAGTAGAGCCCAGTAGAGCCCGACAGGGCCCGATAGGGTCCGACAGGGCCCAGTAGAGCCCGACAGAGCCCGACAGAGCCTGACAGAGCCCGACAGGGCCCGACAGAGCCCGACAGGGCCCGACAGAGCCCGACAGAGCCCGACAGAGCCCGACAGGGCCCAGTAGAGCCCGACAGAGCCCGACAGAGCCCGACAGAGCCCGACAGAGTCCGACAGGGCCCAGTAGAGCCCGACAGAGCCCGACAGAGCCCGACAGAGCCCGACAGGGCCCGACAGGGCCCGACAGAGCCCGACAGAGCCCGACAGGGCCCGACAGGGCCCGACAGGGCCCGACAGAGCCCGACAGAGCCTGACAGAGCCCGACAGGGCCCGACAGGGCCCGACAGAGCCCGACAGAGACCGACAGAACCCGTTAGAGCCCGACAGAGCCCGACAGAGCCCGACAGAGTCCGACAGGTCCCAGTAGAGCCCGACAGAGCCCGACAGAGCCCGACAGGGCCCGACAGAGCGCGACAGAGCCCGACAGAGCCTGACAGGGCCCGACAGGGCCCAGTAGAGCCCGACAGAGCCGAGAGGGCCCGACAGAGCCCGACAGAGCCCGACAGAGCCCGACAGAGCCCGACAGGGCCTGACAGAGCCCGACAGAGCCCGACAGAGCCCGACAGGGCCCAGTAGAGCCCGACAGAGCCCGACAGAGCCCGACAGGGCCCGACAGAGCCCGTCAGAACCCGACAGAGCCCGACAGCGCCCGACAGGGCCCAGTAGAGCCCGACAGAGCCCGACAGAGCCCGACAGAGCCCGACAGAGCCCGACAGGGCCCAGTAGAGCCCGACAGAGCCCGACAAGGCCCGACAGAGCCCGACAGAGCCCGACAGAGCCCGACAGGGCCCAGTAGAGCCCGACAGAGCCCGACAGAGCCCGACAGAGCCCGACAGGGCCCGACAGGGCCCGACAGAGCCCGACAGGGCCCGACAGGGCCCGACAGAGCCCGACAGGGCCCAGTAGAGCCCGACAGAGCCCGACAGAGCCCGACAGAGCCCGACAGAGCCCGACAGAGCCCAGTAGAGCCCGACAGAGCCCGACAGAGCCCGACAGAGCCCGACAGGGCCCGACAGAGCCCGACAGGGCCCGACAGGGCCCGTCAGAGCCCGACAGAGCCCAGTAGAGCCCGACAGAGCCCGACAGAGCCCGACAGAGCCCGACAGAGCCCAGTAGAGCCCGACAGAGCCCGACAGAGCCCGACAGAGCCCGACAGAGCCCGACAGGGCCCGACAGGGCCCGACAGGGGCCAGTAGAGCCCGACAGAGCCCGACAGAGCCCAGTAGAGCCCAGTAGAGCCCGACAGAGCCCGACAGAGCCCGACAGAGCCCGACAGAGCCCGACAGGGCCCAGTAGAGCCCGACAGAGCCCGACAAGGCCCGACAGAGCCCGACAGAGCCCGACAGGGCCCGACAGAGCCCGACAGGGCCCGACAGAGCCCGACAGAGCCCGACAGGGCCCGACAGGGCCCGACAGAGCCCGACAGAGCCCGACAGAGCCCGACAGAGCCCAGTAGAGCCCGACAGAGCCCGACAGAGCCCGACAGGGCCCGACAGAGCCCGACAGGGCCCGACAGGGCCCGACAGGGCCCGACAGAGCCCGACAGGGCCCGACAGGGCCCGACAGGGCCCAGTAGATCCTGACAGAGCCCGACAGAGCCCGACAGAGCCCGACAGAGCCCAGTAGAGCCCGACAGAGCCCGACAGAGCCCGACAGGGCCCGACAGGGCCCGACAGGGGCCAGTAGAGCCCGACAGAGCCCGACAGAGCCCAGTAGAGCCCAGTAGAGCCCGACAGAGCCCGACAGAGCCCGACAGAGCCCGACAGGGCCCGACAGAGCCCGACAGAGCCCGACAGGGCCCGACAGGGCCCGACAGAGCCCAACAGGGCCCGACAGCGCCCGACAGGGCCCAGTAGAGCCCGAAAGAGCCCGACAGAGCCCGACAGAGCCCAGTAGAGCCCGACAGGGCCCGATAGGGCCCGACAGGGCCCAGTAGAGCCCGACAGAGCCCGACAGAGCCTGACAGAGCCCGACAGGGCCCGACAGGGCCCGACAGAGCCCGACAGAGCCCGACAGGGCCCAGTAGAGCCCGACAGAGCCCGACAGAGCCCGACAGGGCCCAGTAGAGCCCGACAGAGCCCGACAGAGCCCGACAGAGCCCGACAGGGCCCGACAGGGCCCGACAGAGCCCGACAGAGCCCGACAGGGCCCGACAGAGCCCGACAGGGCCCGACAGGGCCCGACAGAGCCCGACAGAGCCCGACAGAGCCTGACAGAGCCCGACAGGGCCCGACAGGGCCCGACAGAGCCCGACAGAGACCGACAGAACCCATTAGAGCCCGACAGAGCCCGACAGAGCCCGACAGAGTCCGACAGGTCCCAGTAGAGCCCGACAGAGCCCGACAGAGCCCGACAGAGCCCGACAGGGCCCGTCAGAGCGCGACAGAGCCCGACAGAGCCTGACAGGGCCCGACAGGGCCCAGTAGAGCCCGACAGAGCCGAGAGGGCCCGACAGAGCCCGACAGAGCCCGACAGAGCCCGACAGAGCCCGACAGGGCCTGACAGAGCCCGACAGAGCCCGACAGAGCCCGACAGGGCCCAGTAGAGCCCGACAGAGCCCGACAGAGCCCGACAGAGCCCGTCAGAGCCCGACAGAGCCCGACAGAGCCCGACAGCGCCCGACAGGGCCCAGTAGAGCCCGACAGAGCCCGACAGAGCCCGACAGAGCCCGACAGAGCCCGACAGGGCCCAGTAGAGCCCGACAGAGGCCGACAAGGCCCGACAGAGCCCGACAGAGCCCGACAGAGCCCGACAGGGCCCAGTAGAGCCCGACAGAGCCCGACAGAGCCCGACAGAGCCCGACAGGGCCCGACAGAGCCCGACAGAGCCCGACAGGGCCCGACAGGGCCCGACAGGGCCCGACAGAGCCCGACAGGGCCCAGTAGAGCCCGACAGAGCCCGACAGAGCCCGACAGAGCCCGACAGAGCCCGACAGAGCCCAGTAGAGCCCGACAGAGCCCGACAGAGCCCGACAGAGCCCGACAGGGCCCGACAGGGCCTGACAGAGCCCGACAGAGCCGAGAGGGCCCGACAGAGCCCGACAGAGACCGACAGAGACCGACAGAGCCCGACAGGGCCTGACAGAGCCCGACAGAACCCGACAGAGCCCGACAGAGCCCGACAGGGCCCGACAGAGCCCGACAGAGCCCGACAGGGCCCGACAGGGCCCGACAGAGCCCAACAGGGCCCGACAGGGCCCGACAGGGCCCAGTAGAGCCCGAAAGAGCCCGACAGAGCCCAGTAGAGCCCAGTAGAGCCCGACAGGGCCCGATAGGGCCCGACAGGGCCCAGTAGAGCCCGACAGAGCCCGACAGAGCCCGACAGAGCCCGACAGAGCCCGACAGGGCCCGACAGGGCCCGACAGGGCCCGATAGAGCCCGACAGGGCCCGACAGAGCCCGACAGGGCCCGACAGGGCCCAGTAGAGCCCGACAGAGCCCGACAGAGCCCGACAGAGCCCGACAGGGCCAGACAGGGCCCGACAGAGCCCGACAGAGCCCGACAGGGCCCGACAGAGCCCGACAGGGCCCGACAGGGCCCGACAGAGCCCGACAGGGCCCAGTAGAGCCCGACAGAGCCCGACAGAGCCCGACAGAGCCCGACAGAGCCCGACAGAGCCCAGTAGAGCCCGACAGAGCCCGACAGAGCCCGACAGAGCCCGACAGGGCCCGACAGGGCCTGACAGAGCCCGACAGAGCCGAGAGGGCCCGACAGAGCCCGACAGAGACCGACAGAGACCGACAGAGCCCGACAGGGCCTGACAGAGCCCGACAGAACCCGACAGAGCCCGACAGAGCCCGACAGGGCCCGACAGAGCCCGACAGAGCCCGACAGGGCCCGACAGGGCCCGACAGAGCCCAACAGGGCCCGACAGGGCCCGACAGGGCCCAGTAGAGCCCGAAAGAGCCCGACAGAGCCCAGTAGAGCCCAGTAGAGCCCGACAGGGCCCGATAGGGCCCGACAGGGCCCAGTAGAGCCCGACAGAGCCCGACAGAGCCCGACAGAGCCCGACAGAGCCCGACAGGGCCCGACAGGGCCCGATAGAGCCCGACAGGGCCCGACAGAGCCCGACAGGGCCCGACAGGGCCCAGTAGAGCCCGACAGAGCCCGACAGAGCCCGACAGAGCCCGACAGGGCCCGACAGGGCCCGACAGGGCCCGACAGGGCCCGACAGGGCCCGACAGAGCCCGACAGGGCCCGACAGGGCCCGACAGAGCCCGACAGAGCCTGACAGAGCCCGACAGGGCCCGACAGGGCCCGACAGAGCCCGACAGAGACCGACAGAACCCATTAGAGCCCGACAGAGCCCGACAGAGCTCGACAGAGTCCGACAGGTCCCAGTAGAACCCGACAGAGCCCGACAGAGCCCGACAGAGCCCGACAGGGCCCGTCAGAGCGCGACAGAGCCCGACAGAGCCTGACAGGGCCCGACAGGGCCCAGTAGAGCCCGACAGAGCCGAGAGGGCCCGACAGAGCCCGACAGAGCCCGACAGAGCCCGACAGAGCCCGACAGGGCCTGACAGAGCCCGACAGAGCCCGACAGAGCCCGACAGGGCCCAGTAGAGCCCGACAGAGCCCGACAGAGCCTGACAGAGCCCGTCAGAGCCCGACAGAGCCCGACAGAGCCCGACAGCGCCCGACAGGGCCCAGTAGAGCCCGACAGAGCCCGACAGAGCCCGACAGAGCCCGACAGAGCCCGACAGGGCCCAGTAGAGCCCGACAGAGGCCGACAAGGCCCGACAGAGCCCGACAGAGCCCGACAGAGCCCGACAGGGCCCAGTAGAGCCCGACAGAGCCCGACAGAGCCCGACAGAGCCCGACAGGGCCCGACAGAGCCCGACAGAGCCCGACAGGGCCCGACAGGGCCCGACAGGGCCCGACAGAGCCCGACAGGGCCCAGTAGAGCCCGACAGAGCCCGACAGAGCCCGACAGAGCCCGACAGAGCCCGACAGAGCCCAGTAGAGCCCGACAGAGCCCGACAGAGCCCGACAGAGCCCGACAGGGCCCGACAGGGCCTGACAGAGCCCGACAGAGCCGAGAGGGCCCGACAGAGCCCGACAGAGACCGACAGAGACCGACAGAGCCCGACAGGGCCTGACAGAGCCCGACAGAACCCGACAGAGCCCGACAGGGCCCAGTAGAGCCCGACAGAGCCCGACAGAGCCCGACAGGGCCCGACAGAGCCCGACAGAGCCCGACAGAGCCCGACAGCGCCCGACAGGGCCCAGTAGAGCCCGACAGAGCCCGACAGAGCCCGACAGGGCCCAGTAGAGCCCGACAGAGCCCGACAAGGCCCGACAGAGCCCGACAGAGCCCGACAGAGCCCGACAGGGCCCAGTAGAGCCCGACAGAGCCCGACAGAGCCTGACAGAGCCCAACAGGGCCCGACAGAGCCCGACAGAGCCCGACAGGGCCCGACAGGGCCCGACAGGGCCCGACAGATCCCGACAGGGCCCAGTAGAGCCCGACAGAGCCCGACAGAGCCCGACAGAGCCCGACAGAGCCCGACAGGGCCCGACAGAGCCCGACAGGGCCCGACAGGGCCCGACAGAGCCCGACAGAGCCCAGTAGAGCCCGACAGAGCCCGACAGAGCCCGACAGAGCCCGACAGAGCCCAGTAGAGCCCGACAGAGCCCGACAGAGCCCGACAGAGCCCAGTAGAGCCCGACAGAGCCCGACAGGGCCCGACAGGAGCCAGTAGAGCCCGACAGAGCCCGACAGAGCCCAGTAGAGCCCAGTAGAGCCCGACAGAGCCCGACAGAGCCCGACAGAGCCCGACAGAGCCCGACAGGGCCCAGTAGAGCCCGACAGAGCCCGACAAGGCCCGACAGAGCCCGACAGAGCCCGACAGGGCCCGACAGAGCCCGACAGGGCCCGACAGAGCCCGACAGAGCCCGACAGGGCCCGACAGGGCCCGACAGAGCCCGACAGGGCCCGACAGGGCCCGACAGAGCCCGACAGAGCCCGACAGAGCCCGACAGAGCCCAGTAGAGCCCGACAGAGCCCGACAGAGCCCGACAGGGCCCGACAGGGCCCGACAGGGCCCAGTGGAGCCTGACAGAGCCCGACAGAGCCCGACAGAGCCCGACAGAGCCCAGTAGAGCCCGACAGAGCCCGACAGAGCCCGACAGGGCCCGACAGGGCCCGACAGGGGCCAGTAGAGCCCGACAGAGCCCGACAGAGCCCAGTAGAGCCCAGTAGAGCCCGACAGAGCCCGACAGAGCCCGACAGAGCCCGACAGGGCCCGACAGAGCCCGACAGAGCCCGACAGGGCCCGACAGGGCCCGACAGAGCCCAACAGGGCCCGACAGGGCCCGACAGGGCCCAGTAGAGCCCGAAAGAGCCCGACAGAGCCCAGTAGAGCCCAGTAGAGCCCGACAGGGCCCGATAGGGCCCGACAGGGCCCAGTAGAGCCCGACAGAGCCCGACAGAGCCTGACAGAGCCCGACAGGGCCCGACAGGGCCCGACAGAGCCCGACAGAGCCCGACAGGGCCCAGTAGAGCCCGACAGAGCCCGACAGAGCCCGACAGGGCCCAGTAGAGCCCGACAGAGCCCGACAGAGCCCGACAGAGCCCGACAGGGCCCGACAGGGCCCGACAGAGCCCGACAGAGCCCGACAGGGCCCGACAGAGCCCGACAGGGCCCGACAGGGCCCGACAGAGCCCGACAGAGCCCGACAGAGCCTGACAGAGCCCGACAGGGCCCGACAGGGCCCGACAGAGCCCGACAGAGACCGACAGAACCCATTAGAGCCCGACAGAGCCCGACAGAGCCCGACAGAGTCCGACAGGTCCCAGTAGAGCCCGACAGAGCCCGACAGAGCCCGACAGAGCCCGACAGGGCCCGTCAGAGCGCGACAGAGCCCGACAGAGCCTGACAGGGCCCGACAGGGCCCAGTAGAGCCCGACAGAGCCGAGAGGGCCCGACAGAGCCCGACAGAGCCCGACAGAGCCCGACAGAGCCCGACAGGGCCTGACAGAGCCCGACAGAGCCCGACAGAGCCCGACAGGGCCCAGTAGAGCCGACAGAGCCCGACAGAGCCCGACAGGGCCCGACAGAGCCCGACAGAGCCCGACAGAGTCCGACAGGGCCCAGTAGAGCCCGACAGAGCCCGACAGAGCCCGACAGAGCCCGACAGAGCCCGACAGGGCCCAGTAGAGCCCGACAGAGCCCGACAAGGCCCGACAGAGCCCGACAGAGCCCGACAGAGCCCGACAGGGCCCAGTAGAGCCCGACAGAGCCCGACAGAGCCCGACAGAGCCCGACAGGGCCCGACAGGGCCCGACAGGGCCCGACAGAGCCCGACAGGGCCCAGTAGAGCCCGACAGAGCCCGACAGAGCCCGACAGAGCCCGACAGAGCCCAGTAGAGCCCGACAGAGCCCGACAGAGCCCGACAGAGCCCGACAGGGCCCGACAGAGCCCGACAGGGCCCGACAGGGCCCGACAGAGCCCGACAGAGCCCGACAGGGCCCGACAGAGCCCGACAGAGCCCAGTAGAGCCCGACAGAGCCCGACAGAGCCCGACAGAGCCCAGTAGAGCCCGACAGAGCCCGACAGAGCCCGACAGAGCCCAGTAGAGCCCGACAGAGCCCGACAGGGCCCGACAAGGGCCAGTAGAGCCCGACAGAGCCCGACAGAGCCCAGTAGAGCCCAGTAGAGCCCGACAGAGCCCGACAGAGCCCGACAGAGCCCGACAGGGCCCAGTAGAGCCCGACAGAGCCCGACAGAGCCCGACAGGGACCGACAGGGCCCGACAGAGCCCGACAGAGCCCGACAGGGCCCGACAGAGCCCGACAGGGCCCGACAGGGCCCGACAGAGCCCGACAGAGCCCGACAGAGCCCGACAGGGCCCGACAGGGCCCGACAGAGCCCGACAGAGCCCGACAGAGCCCGACAGGGCCCAGTAGAGCCCGACAGAGCCCGACAGAGCCCGACAGAGCCCGACAGGGCCCGACAGGGCCCGACAGGGCCCGACAGGGCCCGATAGAGCCCGACAGGGCCCGACAGAGCCCGACAGAGCCCGACAGGGCACGACAGAGCCCGACAGAGCCCGACAGGGCCCGACAGGGCCCGACAGAGCCTGACAGAGCCCGACAGAGCCCGACAGGGCCCGACAGTGCCCAGTAGAGCCCGACAGAGCCCAGTAGAGCCCAGTAGAGCCCGACAGAGCCCGACAGAGCCCGACAGAGCCCGACAGGGCCCGACAGGGCCCGACAGGCCCAGTAGAGCCCGACAGAGCCCGACAGGGCCCGACAGAGCCCGACAGAGCCCTACAGAGCCCGACAGGGCCCGACAGGGCCCGACAGAGCCCGACAGGGCCCAACAGAGCCCGACAGAGCCCGACAGAGCCCGACAGGGCCCGACAGAGCCTGACAGAGCCCGACAGGGCCCAGTAGAGCCCGACAGAGCCCGACAGAGCCCGACAGAGCCCGACAGAGCCCAGTAGAGCCCGACAGAGACCGACAGAGCCCGACAGAGCCCGACAGAGCCCGACAGGGCCCGACAGAGCCCGACAGGGCCAGACAGAGCCCGACAGAGCCCGACAGAGCCCGACAGAGCCCGACAGGGCCCGACAGGGCCCAGTAGAGCCCGACAGGGCCCAGTAGAGCCCGACAGAGCCCGACAGAGCCCGACAGGGCCCGACAGAGCCCGACAGGGCCCGACAGAGCCCAGTAGAGCCCGACAGAGCCCGACAGAGCCCGACAGAGCCCGACAGAGCCCGACAGGGCCCGACAGGGCCCAGTAGAGCCCGACAGAGCCCGACAGAGCCCGACAGAGCCCGACAGGGCCCGACAGAGCCCGACAGAGCCCGACAGAGCCCGACAGGGCCCAGTAGAACCCGACAGAGCCCGACAGAGCCCGACAGAGCCCGACAGAGCCCGACAGGGCCCAGTAGAGCCCGACAGAGCCCGACAGAGCCCGACAGGGCCCAGTAGAGCCCGACAGAGCCCGACAGAGCCCGACAGGGCCCGACAGGGCCCGACAGAGCCCGACAGAGCCCGACAGGGCCCGACAGAGCCCGACAGGGCCCGACACGGCCCGACAGAGCCCGACAGAGCCCAACAGAGCCCGACAGAGCCCGACAGGGCCCGACAGGGCCCGACAGAGCCCGACAGAGCCCGACAGGGCCCAGTAGAGCCCGACAGAGCCCGACAGAGACCGACAGAGCCCGACAGAGCCCGACAGGGCCCGACAGGGCCCGACAGAGCCCGACAGGGCCCGATAGAGCCCGACAGGGCCCGACAGAGCCCGACAGGGCCCGACAGGGCACGACAGAGCCCGACAGAGCCCGACAGGGCCCGACAGAGCCCGACAGAGCCTGACAGAGCCCGACAGAGCCCGACAGGGCCCGACAGTGCCCAGTAGAGCCCGACAGAGCCCAGTAGAGCCCAGTAGAGCCCGACAGAGCCCGACAGAGCCCGACAGAGCCCGACAGGGCCCGACAGGGCCCGACAGGGCCCAGTAGAGCCCGACAGAGCCCGACAGAGCCCGACAGAGCCCGACAGAGCCCGAAAGGGCCCGACAGGGCCCGACAGAGCCTGACAGAGCCCGACAGAGCCCGACAGGGCCCGACAGTGCCCAGTAGAGCCCGACAGAGCCCAGTAGAGCCCAGTAGAGCCCGACAGAGCCCGACAGAGCCCGACAGAGCCCGACAGAGCCCGACAGGGCCCGACAGGGACCAGTAGAGCCCGACAGAGCCCGACAGGGCCCGACAGAGCCCGACAGGGCCCAGTAGAGCCCGACAGAACCCGACAGAGCCCGACAGAGCCCGACAGAGCCCGACAGGGCCCGACAGAGCCCGACAGAGCCCGACAGGGCCCGACAGGGCCCGACAGAGCCCGACAGAGCCCGACAAAACCCGACAGAGCCCGACAGAGCCCGACAGGGCCCGACAGGGCCCGACAGAGCCCGACAGGGCCCAGTAGAGCCCGACAGAGCCCGACAGAGCCCAGTAGAGCCCAGTAGAGCCCGACAGAGCCCGACAGAGCCCGACAGAGCCCGACAGAACCCGACAGAGCCCGACAGAGCCCAGTAGAGCCCGACAGAGCCCGACAGAGCCCGACAGAGCCCGACAGGGCCCGACAGGGCCCAGTAGAGCCCGACAGAGCCCGACAGAGCCCGACAGAGCCCGACAGAGCCCGACAGAGCCCAGTAGAGCCCGACAGAGCCCGACAGAGCCCGACAGAGCCCGACAGGGCCCAGTAGAGCGCGACAGAGCCCGACAGGGCCCGACAGAGCCCGACAGAGCCCGACAGGGCCCAGTAGAGCCCAGTAGAGCCCGACAGAGCCCAGTAGAGCCCGACAGAGCCCGACAGAGCCCGACAGAGCCCGACAGGGCCCGACAGGGCCCGACAGAGCCTGACAGAGCCCGACAGGGCCCAGTAGAGCCCGACAGAGCCCGACAGAGCCCGACAGAGCCCAGTAGAGCCCGACAGAGCCCGACAGAGCCCGACAGAGCACGACAGGGCCCGACAGAGCCCGACAGGGCCCGACAGAGCCCGACAGAGCCCGACAGGGCCCGACAGGGCCCAGTAGAGCCCGACAGGGCCCAGTAGAGCCCGACAGAGCCCGACAGAGCCCGACAGGGCCCGACAGAGCCCGACAGGGCCCGACAGAGCCCAGTAGAGCCCGACAGAGCCCGACAGAGCCCGACAGAGCCCGACAGAGCCCGACAGGGCCCGACAGGGCCCGACAGGGCCCAGTAGAGCCCGACAGAGCCCGACAGAGCCCGACAGAGCCCGACAGGGCCCGACAGAGCCCGACAGAGCCCGACAGAGCCCGACAGGGCCCAGTAGAGCCCGACAGAGCCCGACAGAGCCCGACAGAACCCGTCAGAGCCCGACAGAGCCCGACAGAGCCCGACAGAGCCCGACAGAGTCCGACAGGTCCCAGTAGAGCCCGACAGAGCCCGACAGAGCCCGACAGGGCCCGACAGGGCCCGACAGAGCCCGACAGAGCCCGACAGAGCCCGACAGGGCCCGACAGGGCCCAGTAGAGCCCGACAGAGCCGAGAGGGCCCGACAGAGCCCGACAGAGCCCGACAGAGCCCGACAGAGCCCGACAGGGCCCAGTAGAGCCCGACATAGCCCGACAGAGCCCGACAGAGCCCGACAGGGCCCGACAGAGCCCGACAGAGCCCGACAGGGCCCGACAGGGCCCGACAGAGCCCGACAGAGCCCGACAGAGCCCGACAGAGCCCGACAGGGCCCGACAGAGCCCGACAGGGCCCGACAGGGCCCAGTAGAGCCCGACAGAGCCGAGAGGGCCCGACAGAGCCCGACAGAGCCCGACAGAGCCCGACAGAGCCCGACAGAGCCCGACAGGGCCCAGTAGAGCCCGACATAGCCCGAAAGAGCCCGACAGAACCCGTCAGAGCCCGACAGAGCCCGACAGGGCCCGACAGAGCCCGACAGAGCCCGACAGGGCCCGACAGAGCCCGACAGAGCCCGACAGAGCCCGACAGGGCCCGACAGGGCCCAGTAGAGCCCGACAGAGCCCGACAGAGCCCGACAGAACCCGTCAGAGCCCGACAGAGCCCGACAGAGCCCGACAGAGCCCGACAGAGTCCGACAGGTCCCAGTAGAGCCCGACAGAGCCCGACAGAGCCCGACAGAGCCCGACAGGGCCCGACAGAGCCCGACAGGGCCCGACAGAGCCCGACAGAGCCCGACAGAGCCCGACAGGGCCCGACAGGGCCCAGTAGAGCCCGACAGAGCCGAGAGGGCCCGACAGAGCCCGACAGAGCCCGACAGAGCCCGACAGGGCCCGACAGAGCCCGACAGAGCCCGACAGGGCCCAGTAGAGCCCGACATAGCCCGACAGAGCCCGACAGAACCCGACAGGGCCCAGTAGAGCCCGACAGAGCCCGACAGAGCCCGACAGAGCCCGACAGGGCCCGACAGGGCCCGACAGAGCCCGACAGGGCCCAGTAGAGCCCGACAGAGCCCGACAGAGCCCGACAGAGCCCGACAGAGCCCAGTAGAGCCCGACAGAGCCCGACAGAGCCCGACAGAGCCCGACAGAGCCCGACAGAGCCCAGTAGAGCCCGACAGAGCCCGACAGAGCCCGACAGAGCCCAGTAGAGCCCGACAGAGCCCGACAGATCCCGACAGAGCCCAGTAGAGCCCGACAGAGCCCGACAGGGCCCGACAGAGCCCGACAGAGCCCAGTAGAGCCCGACAGAGCCCGACAGAGCCCGACAGAGCCCGACAGAGCCCAGTAGAGCCCAACAGGGCCCGACAGGGCCCGACAGGAGCCAGTAGAGCCCGACAGAGCCCGACAGAGCCCAGTAGAGCCCAGTAGAGCCCGACAGAGCCCAGTAGAGCCCAGTAGAGCCCGACAGGGCCCGATAGGGCCCGACAGGGCCCAGTAGAGCCCGACAGAGCCCGACAGAGCCTGACAGAGCCCGACAGGGCCCGATAGGGCCCGACAGAGCCCGACAGAGCCCGACAGGGCCCAGTAGAGCCCGACAGAGCCCGACAGAGCCCGACAGAGCCCGACAGAGTCCGACAGGGCCCAGTAGAGCCCGACAGAGCCCGACAGAGCCCGACAGAGCCCGACAGGGCCCGACAGGGCCCGACAGAGCCCGACAGAGCCCGACAGGGCCCGACAGGGCCCAGTAGAGCCCGACAGAGCCGAGAGGGCCCGACAGAGCCCGACAGAGCCCGACAGAGCCCGACAGGGCCCGACAGAGCCCGACAGGGCCCGACAGGGCACGACAGAGCCCGACAGAGCCCGACAGGGCCCGACAGGGCCCGACAGAGCCCGACAGAGCCCGACAGAGCCCGACAGAGCCCGACAGGGCCCGACAGGGCCCGACAGAGCCCGACAGAGACCGACAGAACCCGTTAGAGCCCGACAGAGCCCGACAGAGCCCGACAGAGTCCGACAGGTCCCAGTAGAGCCCGACAGAGCCCGACAGAGCCCGACAGGGCCCGACAGAGCGCGACAGGGCCTGACAGAGCCTGACAGGGCCCGACAGAGCCCGACAGGGCCCAGTAGAGCCCGACAGAGCCCGACAGAGCCCGACAGAGCCCGACAGGGCCTGACAGAGCCCGACAGAGCCCGACAGAGCCCGACAGGGCCCAGTAGAGCCCGACAGAGCCCGACAGAGCCCGACAGGGCCCGACAGAGCCCGACAGAGCCCGACAGGGCCCAGTAGAGCCCGACAGAGCCCGACAGAGCCCGACAGAGCCCGACAGAGCCCGACAGGGCCCAGTAGAGCCCGACAGAGCCCGACAAGGCCCGACAGAGCCCGACAGAGCCCGACAGAGCCCGACAGGGCCCAGTAGAGCCCGACAGAGCCCGACAGAGCCCGACAGAGCCCGACAGAGCCCGACAGGGCCCGACAGAGCCCGACAGAGCCCGACAGGGCCCGACAGGGCCCGACAGGGCCCGACAGAGCCCGACAGGGCCCAGTAGAGCCCGACAGAGCCCGACAGAGCCCGACAGAGCCCGACAGAGCCCGACAGATCCCAGTAGAGCCCGACAGAGCCCGACAGAGCCCGACAGGGCCCGACAGAGCCCGACAGGGCCCGACAGGGCCCGACAGAGCCCGACAGAGCCCGACAGGTCCCGACAGAGCCCGACAGAGCCCAGTAGAGCCCGACAGAGCCCGACAGAGCCCGACAGAGCCCAGTAGAGCCCGACAGAGCCCGACAGAGCCCGACAGAGCCCAGTAGAGCCCGACAGAGCCCGACAGGGCCCGACAGGGGCCAGTAGAGCCCGACAGAGCCCGACAGAGCCCAGTAGAGCCCAGTAGAGCCCGACAGAGCCCGACAGAGCCCGACAGAGCCCGACAGAGCCCGACAGAGCCCGACAGAGCCCGACAGAGCCCGACAAGGCCCGACAGAGCCCGACAGGGCCCGACAGGGCCCGACAGGGCCCGACAGGGCCCGACAGAGCCCGACAGGGCCCGACAGGGCCCGACAGGGCCCAGTAGAGCCTGACAGAGCCCGACAGAGCCCGACAGAGCCCGACAGAGCCCAGTAGAGCCCGACAGAGCCCGACAGAGCCCGACAGGGCCCGACAGGGCCCGACAGGGGCCAGTAGAGCCCGACAGAGCCCGACAGAGCCCAGTAGAGCCCAGTAGAGCCCGACAGAGCCCGACAGAGCCCGACAGAGCCCGACAGGGCCCGACAGAGCCCGACAGAGCCCGACAGGGCCCGACAGGGCCCGACAGAGCCCAACAGGGCCCGACAGGGCCCGACAGGGCCCAGTAGAGCCCGAAAGAGCCCGACAGAGCCCAGTAGAGCCCAGTAGAGCCCGACAGGGCCAGATAGGGCCCGACAGGGCCCAGTAGAGCCCGACAGAGCCCGACAGAGCCTGACAGAGCCCGACAGGGCCCGACAGGGCCCGACAGAGCCCGACAGAGCCCGACAGGGCCCAGTAGAGCCCGACAGAGCCCGACAGAGCCCGACAGAGCCCGACAGGGCCCAGTAGAGCCCGACAGATCCCGACAGAGCCCGACAGAGCCCGACAGGGCCCGACAGGGCCCGACAGGGCCCGACAGGGCCCAGTAGAGCCCGACAGAGCCCGACAGGGCCCAGTAGAGCCCAGTAGAGCCCGACAGAGCCCGACAGAGCCCTACAGAGCCCGAAAGGGCCCGACAGGGCCGACAGGGCCCGACAGGGCCCGATAGAGCCCGACAGGGCCCGACAGAGCCCGACAGAGCCCGACAGGGCACGACAGAGCCCGACAGAGCCCGACAGGGCCCGACAGGGCCCGACAGAGCCTGACAGAGCCCGACAGAGCCCGAAAGGGCCCGACAGGGCCCGACAGTGCCCAGTAGAGCCCGACAGAGCCCAGTAGAGCCCAGTAGAGCCCGACAGAGCCCGACAGAGCCCGACAGAGCCCGACAGGGCCCGACAGGGCCCGACAGGGCCCAGTAGAGCCCGACAGAGCCCGACAGGGCCCGACAGAGCCCGACAGGGCCCGACAGAGCCCGACAGATCCCGACAGGGCCCGACAGAGCCCGACAGAGCCCGACAGAGCCCGACAGAGCCCGACAGAGCCCAGTAGAGCCCGACAGAGCCCGACAGAGCCCAGTAGAGCCCAGTAGAGCCCGACAGAGCCCGACAGAGCCCGACAGAGCCCGACAGAACCCGACAGAGCCCGACAGAGACCAGTTGAGCCCGACAGAGCCCGACAGAGCCCGACAGAGCCCGACAGGGCCCGACAGGGCCCGACAGAGCCCGACAGAGCCCGACAGGGCCCGACAGAGCCCGACAGGGCCCGACAGGGCCCAGTAGAGCCCGACAGGGCCCAGTAGAGCCCGACAGAGCCCGACAGAGCCCGACAGGGCCCGACAGAGCCCGACAGGGCCCGACAGAGCCCAGTAGAGCCCGACAGAGCCCGACAGAGCCCGACAGAGCCCGACAGGGCCCGACAGGGCCCGACAGGGCCCAGTAGAGCCCGACAGAGCCCGACAGAGCCCGACAGAGCCCGACAGGGCCCGACAGAGCCCGACAGAGCCCGACAGAGCCCGACAGGGCCCAGTAGAGCCCGACAGAGCCCGACAGAGCCCGACAGAACCCGTCAGAGCCCGACAGAGCCCGACAGAGCCCGACAGAGCCCGACAGAGTCCGACAGGTCCCAGTAGAGCCCGACAGAGCCCGACAGAGCCCGACAGGGCCCGACAGGGCCCGACAGAGCCCGACAGAGCCCGACAGAGCCCGACAGGGCCCGACAGGGCCCAGTAGAGCCCGACAGAGCCGAGAGGGCCCGACAGAGCCCGACAGAGCCCGACAGAGCCCGACAGAGCCCGACAGAGCCCGACAGGGCCCAGTAGAGCCCGACAGAGCCCGACAGAGCCCGACAGAGCCCGACAGAGCCCGACAGGGCCCAGTAGAGCCCAGTAGAGCCCGACAGAGCCCAGTAGAGCCCGACAGAGCCCGACAGAGCCCTACAGAGCCCGACAGGGCCCGACAGGGCCCGACAGAGCCCGACAGGGCCCAACAGAGCCCGACAGAGCCCGACAGAGCCCGACAGGGCCCGACAGAGCCTGACAGAGCCCGACAGGGCCCAGTAGAGCCCGACAGAGCCCGACAGAGCCCGACAGAGCCCAGTAGAGCCCGACAGAGCCCGACAGAGCCCGACAGAGCCCGACAGGGCCCGACAGGGCCCGACAGGGCCAGACAGAGCCCGACAGAGCCCGACAGAACCCGACAGAGCCCGACAGGGCCCGACAGGGCCCAGTAGAGCCCGACAGGGCCCAGTAGAGCCCGACAGAGCCCGACAGAGCCCGACAGGGCCCGACAGAGCCCGACAGGGCCCGACAGAGCCCAGTAGAGCCCGACAGAGCCCGACAGAGCCCGACAGAGCCCGACAGAGCCCGACAGGGCCCGACAGGGCCCAGTAGAGCCCGACAGAGCCCGACAGAGCCCGACAGAGCCCGACAGGGCCCGACAGAGCCCGACAGAGCCCGACAGAGCCCGACAGGGCCCAGTAGAGCCCGACAGAGCCCGACAGAGCCCGACAGAGCCCGACAGAGCCCGACAGGGCCCAGTAGAGCCCGACAGAGCCCGACAGAGCCCGACAGGGCCCAGTAGAGCCCGACAGAGCCCGACAGAGCCCGACAGGGCCCGACAGGGCCCGACAGGGCCCGACAGAGCCCGACAGAGCCCGACAGGGCCCGACAGAGCCCGACAGGGCCCGACAGAGCCCGACAGAGCCCGACAGAGCCCGACAGAGCCCGACAGGGCCCGACAGGGCCCAGTAGAGCCCGACAGAGCCCGACAGAGCCCGACAGAGCCCGACAGAGCCCGACAGGGCCCGACAGGGCCCGACAGAGCCCGACAGGGCCCGATAGAGCCCGACAGGGCACGACAGAGCCCGACAGAGCCCGACAGGGCCCGACAGAGCCCGACAGAGCCCGACAGAGCCCGACAGGGCACGACAGAGCCCGACAGAGCCCGACAGGGCCCGACAGAGCCCGACAGAGCCTGACAGAGCCCGACAGAGCCCGACAGGGCCCGACAGGGCCCGACAGGGCCCGACAGAGCCCGACAGAGCCCGACAGGGCACGACAGAGCCCGACAGAGCCCGACAGGGCCCGACAGAGCCCGACAGAGCCTGACAGAGCCCGACAGAGCCCGACAGGGCCCGACAGGGCCCAGTAGAGCCCGACAGAGCCCAGTAGAGCCCAGTAGAGCCCGACAGAGCCCGACAGAGCCCGACAGAGCCCGACAGGGCCCGACAGGGCCCGACAGGGCCCAGTAGAGCCCGACAGAGCCCGACAGGGCCCGACAGGGCCCGACAGAGCCCGACAGGGCCCGACAGGGCCCAGTAGAGCCCGACAGAGCCCGACAGAGCCCGACAGAGCCCGACAGAGCCCGACAGGGCCCGATAGAGCCCGACAGGGCCCGACAGAGCCCGACAGGGCCCGACAGGGCACGACAGAGCCCGACAGAGCCCGACAGGGCCCGACAGAGCCCGACAGAGCCTGACAGAGCCCGACAGAGCCCGACAGGGCCCGACAGTGCCCAGTAGAGCCCGACAGAGCCCAGTAGAGCCCAGTAGAGCCCGACAGAGCCCGACAGAGCCCGACAGAGCCCGACAGGGCCCGACAGGGCCCGACAGGGACCAGTAGAGCCCGACAGAGCCCGACAGGGCCCGACAGAGCCCGACAGGGCCCAGTAGAGCCCGACAGAAACCGACAGAGCCCGACAGAGCCCGACAGAGCCCGACAGGGCCCGACAGAGCCCGACAGAGCCCGACAGGGCCCGACAGGGCCCGACAGAGCCCGACAGAGCCCGACAAAACCCGACAGAGCCCGACAGAGCCCGACAGGGCCCGACAGGGCCCGACAGAGCCCGACAGGGCCCAGTAGAGCCCGACAGAGCCCGACAGAGCCCAGTAGAGCCCAGTAGAGCCCGACAGAGCCCGACAGAGCCCGACAGAGCCCGACAGAACCCGACAGAGCCCGACAGAGCCCAGTAGAGCCCGACAGAGCCCGACAGAGCCCGACAGAGCCCGACAGGGCCCGACAGGGCCCAGTAGAGCCCGACAGAGCCCGACAGAGCCCGACAGAGCCCGACAGAGCCCGACAGAGCCCAGTAGAGCCCGACAGAGCCCGACAGAGCCCGACAGAGCCCGACAGGGCCCAGTAGAGCGCGACAGAGCCCGACAGGGCCCGACAGAGCCCGACAGAGCCCGACAGGGCCCAGTAGAGCCCAGTAGAGCCCGACAGAGCCCAGTAGAGCCCGACAGAGCCCGACAGAGCCCGACAGAGCCCGACAGGGCCCGACAGGGCCCGACAGAGCCTGACAGAGCCCGACAGGGCCCAGTAGAGCCCGACAGAGCCCGACAGAGCCCGACAGAGCCCAGTAGAGCCCGACAGAGCCCGACAGAGCCCGACAGAGCACGACAGGGCCCGACAGAGCCCGACAGGGCCCGACAGAGCCCGACAGAGCCCGACAGGGCCCGACAGAGCCCGACAGAGCCCGACAGGGCCCGACAGGGCCCAGTAGAGCCCGACAGGGCCCAGTAGAGCCCGACAGGGCCCAGTAGAGCCCGACAGAGCCCGACAGAGCCCGACAGGGCCCGACAGAGCCCGACAGGGCCCGACAGAGCCCAGTAGAGCCCGACAGAGCCCGACAGAGCCCGACAGAGCCCGACAGGGCCCGACAGGGCCCGACAGGGCCCAGTAGAGCCCGACAGAGCCCGACAGAGCCCGACAGAGCCCGACAGGGCCCGACAGAGCCCGACAGAGCCCGACAGAGCCCGACAGGGCCCAGTAGAGCCCGACAGAGCCCGACAGAGCCCGACAGAACCCGTCAGAGCCCGACAGAGCCCGACAGAGCCCGACAGAGCCCGACAGAGTCCGACAGGTCCCAGTAGAGCCCGACAGAGCCCGACAGAGCCCGACAGGGCCCGACAGGGCCCGACAGAGCCCGACAGAGCCCGACAGAGCCCGACAGGGCCCAGTAGAGCCCGACAGAGCCGAGAGGGCCCGACAGAGCCCGACAGAGCCCGACAGAGCCCGACAGAGCCCGACAGAGCCCGACAGAGCCCGACAGGGCCCAGTAGAGCCCGACAGAGCCCGACAGAGCCCGACAGAGCCCGACAGAGCCCGACAGGGCCCAGTAGAGCCCAGTAGAGCCCGACAGAGCCCAGTAGAGCCCGACAGAGCCCGACAGAGCCCTACAGAGCCCGACAGGGCCCGACAGGGCCCGACAGAGCCCGACAGGGCCCAACAGAGCCCGACAGAGCCCGACAGAGCCCGACAGGGCCCGACAGAGCCTGACAGAGCCCGACAGGGCCCAGTAGAGCCCGACAGAGCCCGACAGAGCCCGACAGAGCCCAGTAGAGCCCGACAGAGCCCGACAGAGCCCGACAGAGCCCGACAGGGCCCGACAGGGCCCGACAGGGCCCGACAGAGCCCGACAGGGCCAGACAGAGCCCGACAGAGCCCGACAGAACCCGACAGAGCCCGACAGGGCCCGACAGGGCCCAGTAGAGCCCGACAGGGCCCAGTAGAGCCCGACAGAGCCCGACAGAGCCCGACAGGGCCCGACAGAGCCCGACAGGGCCCGACAGAGCCCAGTAGAGCCCGACAGAGCCCGACAGAGCCCGACAGAGCCCGACAGAGCCCGACAGGGCCCGACAGGGCCCAGTAGAGCCCGACAGAGCCCGACAGAGCCCGACAGAGCCCGACAGGGCCCGACAGAGCCCGACAGAGCCCGACAGAGCCCGACAGGGCCCAGTAGAGCCCGACAGAGCCCGACAGAGCCCGACAGAGCCCGACAGAGCGCGACAGAGCCCGACAGGGCCCAGTAGAGCCCGACAGAGCCCGACAGAGCCCGACAGGGCCCAGTAGAGCCCGACAGAGCCCGACAGAGCCCGACAGGGCCCGACAGGGCCCGACAGGGCCCGACAGAGCCCGACAGAGCCCGACAGGGCCCGACAGAGCCCGACAGGGCCCGACAGAGCCCGACAGAGCCCGACAGAGCCCGACAGAGCCCGACAGAGCCCGACAGGGCCCAGTAGAGCCCGACAGAGCCCGACAGAGCCCGACAGAGCCCGACAGAGCCCGACAGGGCCCAACAGGGCCCGACAGAGCCCGACAGGGCCCGATAGAGCCCGACAGGGCACGACAGAGCCCGACAGAGCCCGACAGGGCCCGACAGAGCCCGACAGAGCCCGACAGAGCCCGACAGGGCACGACAGAGCCCGACAGAGCCCGACAGGGCCCGACAGAGCCCGACAGAGCCTGACAGAGCCCGACAGAGCCCGACAGGGCCCGACAGGGCCCGACAGAGCCCGACAGAGCCCGACAGAGCCCGACAGGGCACGACAGAGCCCGACAGAGCCCGACAGGGCCCGACAGAGCCCGACAGAGCCTGACAGAGCCCGACAGAGCCCGACAGGGCCCGACAGGGCCCAGTAGAGCCCGACAGAGCCCAGTAGAGCCCAGTAGAGCCCGACAGAGCCCGACAGAGCCCGACAGAGCCCGACAGGGCCCGACAGGGCCCGACAGGGCCCAGTAGAGCCCGACAGAGCCCGACAGGGCCCGACAGGGCCCGACAGAGCCCGACAGAGCCCGACAGGGCCCAGTAGAGCCCGACAGAGCCCGACAGAGCCCGACAGAGCCCGACAGAGCCCGACAGGGCCCGACAGGGCCCGACAGGGCCCGATAGAGCCCGACAGGGCCCGACAGAGCCCGACAGGGCCCGACAGGGCACGACAGAGCCCGACAGAGCCCGACAGGGCCCGACAGAGCCCGACAGAGCCTGACAGAGCCCGACAGAGCCCGACAGGGCCCGACAGTGCCCAGTAGAGCCCGACAGAGCCCAGTAGAGCCCAGTAGAGCCCGACAGAGCCCGACAGAGCCCGACAGAGCCCGACAGGGCCCGACAGGGCCCGACAGGGACCAGTAGAGCCCGACAGAGCCCGACAGGGCCCGACAGAGCCCGACAGGGCCCAGTAGAGCCCGACAGAAACCGACAGAGCCCGACAGAGCCCGACAGAGCCCGACAGGGCCCGACAGAGCCCGACAGAGCCCGACAGGGCCCGACAGGGCCCGACAGAGCCCGACAGAGCCCGACAAAACCCGACAGAGCCCGACAGAGCCCGACAGGGCCCGACAGGGCCCGACAGAGCCCGACAGGGCCCAGTAGAGCCCGACAGAGCCCGACAGAGCCCAGTAGAGCCCAGTAGAGCCCGACAGAGCCCGACAGAGCCCGACAGAGCCCGACAGAACCCGACAGAGCCCGACAGAGCCCAGTAGAGCCCGACAGAGCCCGACAGAGCCCGACAGAGCCCGACAGGGCCCGACAGGGCCCAGTAGAGCCCGACAGAGCCCGACAGAGCCCGACAGAGCCCGACAGAGCCCGACAGAGCCCAGTAGAGCCCGACAGAGCCCGACAGAGCCCGACAGAGCCCGACAGGGCCCAGTAGAGCGCGACAGAGCCCGACAGGGCCCGACAGAGCCCGACAGAGCCCGACAGGGCCCAGTAGAGCCCAGTAGAGCCCGACAGAGCCCAGTAGAGCCCGACAGAGCCCGACAGAGCCCGACAGAGCCCGACAGGGCCCGACAGGGCCCGACAGAGCCTGACAGAGCCCGACAGGGCCCAGTAGAGCCCGACAGAGCCCGACAGAGCCCGACAGAGCCCAGTAGAGCCCGACAGAGCCCGACAGAGCCCGACAGAGCACGACAGGGCCCGACAGAGCCCGACAGGGCCCGACAGAGCCCGACAGAGCCCGACAGGGCCCGACAGAGCCCGACAGAGCCCGACAGGGCCCGACAGGGCCCAGTAGAGCCCGACAGGGCCCAGTAGAGCCCGACAGAGCCCGACAGAGCCCGACAGGGCCCGACAGAGCCCGACAGGGCCCGACAGAGCCCAGTAGAGCCCGACAGAGCCCGACAGAGCCCGACAGGGCCCGACAGGGCCCGACAGGGCCCAGTAGAGCCCGACAGAGCCCGACAGAGCCCGACAGAGCCCGACAGGGCCCGACAGAGCCCGACAGAGCCCGACAGAGCCCGACAGGGCCCAGTAGAGCCCGACAGAGCCCGACAGAGCCCGACAGAACCCGTCAGAGCCCGACAGAGCCCGACAGAGCCCGACAGAGCCCGACAGAGTCCGACAGGTCCCAGTAGAGCCCGACAGAGCCCGACAGAGCCCGACAGGGCCCGACAGGGCCCGACAGAGCCCGACAGAGCCCGACAGAGCCCGACAGGGCCCGACAGGGCCCAGTAGAGCCCAACAGAGCCGAGAGGGCCCGACAGAGCCCGACAGAGCCCGACAGAGCCCGACAGAGCCCGACAGGGCCCAGTAGAGCCCGACATAGCCCGACAGAGCCCGACAGAGCCCGACAGGGCCCGACAGAGCCCGACAGAGCCCGACAGGGCCCGACAGGGCCCGACAGAGCCCGACAGAGCCCGACAGAGCCCGACAGGGCCCGACAGGGCCCGACAGAGCCCGACAGGGCCCGACAGGGCCCAGTAGAGCCCGACAGAGCCGAGAGGGCCCGACAGAGCCCGACAGAGCCCGACAGAGCCCGACAGAGCCCGACAGAGCCCGACAGGGCCCAGTAGAGCCCGACATAGCCCGACAGAGCCCGACAGAACCCGTCAGAGCCCGACAGAGCCCGACAGGGCCGACAGAGCCCGACAGAGCCCGACAGGGCCCGACAGAGCCCGACAGAGCCCGACAGAGCCCGACAGGGCCCGACAGGGCCCAGTAGAGCCCGACAGAGCCCGACAGAGCCCGACAGAACCCGTCAGAGCCCGACAGAGCCCGACAGAGCCCGACAGAGCCCGACAGAGTCCGACAGGTCCCAGTAGAGCCCGACAGAGCCCGACAGAGCCCGACAGAGCCCGACAGGGCCCGACAGAGCCCGACAGAGCCCGACAGAGCCCGACAGGGCCCGACAGGGCCCAGTAGAGCCCGACAGAGCCGAGAGGGCCCGACAGAGCCCGACAGAGCCCGACAGAGCCCGACAGAGCCCGACAGGGCCCGACAGAGCCCGACAGAGCCCGACAGGGCCCAGTAGAGCCCGACATAGCCCGACAGAGCCCGACAGAACCCGACAGGGCCCAGTAGAGCCCGACAGAGCCCGACAGAGCCCGACAGAGCCCGACAGGGCCCGACAGAGCCCGACAGAGCCGGACAGAGCCCGACAGCGCCCGACAGGGCCCAGTAGAGCCCGACAGAGCCCGACAGAGCCCGACAGAGCCCGACAGAGCCCGACAGGGCCCAGTAGAGCCCGACAGAGCCCGACAGGGCCCGACAGAGCCCGACAGAGCCCGACAGAGCCCGACAGGGCCCAGTAGAGCCCGACAGAGCCCGACAGAGCCCGACAGGGCCCGACAGAGCCCGACAGGGCCCGACAGGGCCCGACAGAGCCCGACAGGGCCCGACAGAGCCCGACAGAGCCCGACAGGGCCCGACAGAGCCCGACAGAGCCTGACAGGGCCAAGTAGAGCCCGACAGAGCCCGACAGAGCCCGACAGAGCCCGACAGAGCCCAGTAGAGCCCGACAGAGCCCGACAGAGCCCGACAGAGCCCGACAGGGCCCGACAAAGCCCGACAGAGCCCGACAGGGCCCGACAGGGCCCGACAGAGCCCGACAGGGCCCAGTAGAGCCCGACAGAGCCCGACAGAGCCCGACAGAGCCCGACAGAGCCCAGTAGAGCCCGACAGAGCCCGACAGAGCCCGACAGAGCCCAGTAGAGCCCGACAGAGCCCGACAGGGCCCGACAGGGCCCGACAGGGGCCAGTAGAGCCCGACAGAGCCCGACAGAGCCCAGTAGAGCCCAGTAGAGCCCGACAGAGCCCGAAAGAGCCCGACAGAGCCCGACAGGGCCCGACAGAGCCCGACAGAGCCCGACAGGGCCCGACAGGGCCACACAGAGCCCGACAGGGCCCGACAGGGCCCGACAGGGCCCAGTAGAGCCCGAAAGAGCCCGACAGAGCCCAGTAGAGCCCAGTAGAGCCCGACAGGGCCCGATAGGGCCCGACAGGGCCCAGTAGAGCCCGACAGAGCCCGACAGAGCCTGACAGAGCCCGACAGGGCCCGACAGGGCCCGACAGAGCCCGACAGAGCCCGACAGGGCCCAGTAGAGCCCGACAGAGCCCGACAGAGCCCGACAGCGCCCGACAGGGCCCAGTAGAGCCCGACAGAGCCCGACAGAGCCCGACAGGGCCCGACAGGGCCCGACAGAGCCCGACAGGGCCCGACAGGGACCGACAGGGCCCGACAGGGCCCAGTAGAGCCCGATAGAGCCCGACAGAGCCCGACAGAGCCCGACAGAGCCCGACAGGGCCCGACAGGGCCCAGTAGAGCCCGACAGAGCCCGACAGGGCCCGACAGAGCCCGACAGAGCCCGACAGAGCCCTACAGGGCCCAGTAGAGCCCGACAGAGCCCGACAGAGCCCGACAGAGCCCGACAGGGCCCGACAGAGCCCGACAGAGCCCGACAGGGCCCGACAGGGCCCGACAGAGCCCGACAGGGCCCGACAGAGCCCGACAGGGCCCGACAGGGCCCGACAGAGCCCGACAGAGCCCGACAGGGCCCAGTGGAGCCCGACAGAGCCCGACAGAGCCCGACAGAGCCCGACAGAGCCCAGTAGAGCCCAACAGAGCCCGACAGAGCCCGACAGAGCCCGACAGGGCCCGACAGAGCCCGACAGAGCCCGACAGGGCCCGACAGGGCCCGACAGAGCCCGACAGGGCCCAGTAGAGCCCGACAGAGCCCGACAGAGTCCGACAGAGCCCGACAGAGCCCAGTAGAGCCCGACAGAGCCCGACAGAGCCCGACAGAGCCCAGTAGGGCCCGACAGATCCCGACAGAGCCCGACAGGGCCCGACAGAGCCCGACAGGGCCCAGTAGAGCCCGACAGAGCCCGACATAGCCCGACAGAGCCCGACAGAGCCCAGTAGAGCCCGACAGAGCCCGACAGAGCCCGACAGAGCCCAGTAGAGCCCGACAGAGCCCGACAGAGCCCGACAGAGCCCGACAGAGCCCGACAGGGCCCGACAG
>NW_027016995.1:300000-395228 GCF_036013445.1 Caloenas nicobarica
AGCCCAGTAGAGCCCAGTAGAGCCCGACAGAGCCCGACAGAGCCCGACAGAGCCCGACAGAGCCCGACAGGGCCCGACAGGGCCCGACAGGGCCCAGTAGAGCCCGACAGAGCCCGACAGGGCCCGACAGAGCCCGACAGAGCCCGACAGGGCCCAGTAGAGCCCGACAGAGCCCGACAGAGCCCGACAGAGCCCGACAGGGCCCGACAGAGCCCGACAGAGCCCGACAGGGCCCAGTAGAGCCCGACAGAGCCCGACAGAGCCCGACAGAGCCCGACAGAGCCCGACAGAGTCCGACAGAGCCCGACAGAGCCCAGTAGAGCCCGACAGAGCCCGACAGAGCCCGACAGGGCCCGACAGAGCCTGACAGATCCCGACAGAGCCCAGTAGAGCCCGACAGAGCCCGTCAGGGCCCAGTAGAGCCCGACAGAGCCCGACAGAGCCCAGTAGAGCCCGACAGAGCCCGACAGAGCCCGACAGAGCCCGACAGGGCCCGACAGAGCCTGACAGAGCCCGACAGAGTCCAACAGGGCCCGACAGAGCCCGACAGAGCCCGACAGGGCCCGACAGGGCCCAGTAGTGCCCGACAGAGCCCGACAGAGCCCGACAGAGCCCGACAGAGCCCGACAGGGCCCGACAGAGCCCGACAGAGCCCGACAGGGCCCGACAGGGCCCGACAGAGCCCGACAGAGCCCGACAGAGCCCAGTAGAGCCCGACAGAGCCCGACAGAGCCCGACAGAGCCCGACAGAGCCCAGTAGAGCCCGACAGAGCCCGACAGAGCCCGACAGGGCCCGACAGGGCCCGGCAGAGCCCGACAGAGGCCGACAGGGCCCGACAGGGCCCGACAGAGCCCAGTAGAGCCCGACAGAGCCCGACAGAGCCCGACAGAGCCCGACAGGGCCCAGTAGTGCCCGACAGAGCCCGACAGAGCCCGACAGAGCCCGACAGGGCCCAGTAGTGCCCGACAGAGCCCGACAGAGCCCGACAGGGCCCGACAGGGCCCAGTAGAGCCCGACAGAGCCTGACAGAGCCCGACAGAACCCGTCAGAGCCCGACAGAGCCCGACAGAGCCCGACAGAGCCCGACAGAGTCCGACGGGTCCCAGTAGAGCCCGACAGAGCCCGACAGAGCCCGACAGAGCCCGACAGGGCCCGACAGAGCCCGACAGAGCCCGACAGAGCCCGACAGGGCCCGACAGGGCCCAGTAGAGCCCGACAGAGCCGAGAGGGCCCGACAGAGCCCGACAGAGCCCGACAGAGCCCGACAGGGCCCGACAGAGGCCGACAGAGCCCGACAGAGCCCGACAGAGCCCGACAGAGCCCGACAGAACCCGACAGGGCCCAGTAGAGCCCGACAGAGCCCGACAGAGCCCGACAGAGCCCGACAGAGCCCAGTAGAGCCCGACAGAGCCCGACAGAGCCTGACAGAGCCCAGTAGAGCCCGAAAGAGCCCGACAGGGCCCGACAGGGCCTGACAGGGGCCAGTAGAGCCCGACAGAGCCCGACAGAGCCAGGTAGAGCCCAGTAGAGCCCGACAGAGCCCGACAGAGCCCGACAGAGCCCGACAGGGCCCGACAGAGCCCGACAGAGCCCGACAGGGCCCGACAGGGCCCGACAGGGCCCAGTAGAGCCCGACAGAGCCCGACAGAGCCCAGTAGAGCCCAGTAGAGCCCGACAGGGCCCGACAGGGCCCAGTAGAGCCCGACAGAGCCCGACAGAGCCTGACAGAGCCCGACAGGGCCCGACAGGTCCCGACAGAGCCCGACAGAGCCCGACAGGGCCCAGTAGAGCCCGACAGAGCCCGACAGAGCCCGACAGAGCCCGACAGAGCCCGACAGGGCCCGGTAGAGCCCGACAGAGCCCGACAGAGCCCGACAGGGCCCGACAGGGCCCGACAGGGCCCGACAGGGCCCGACAGAGTCCGACAGGGCCCGACAGAGCCCGACAGGGCCCGACAGAGCCCGACAGGGCCCGATAGAGCCCGACAGGGCCCGACAGAGCCCGACAGAGCCCGACAGGGCACGACAGAGCCCGACAGAGCCCGACAGGGCCCGACAGAGCCCGACAGAGCCTGACAGAGCCCGACAGGGCCCGACAGGGCCCAGTAGAGCCCGACAGAGCCCAGTAGAGCCCAGTAGAGCCCGACAGAGCCCGACAGAGCCCGACAGAGCCCGACAGGGCCCGACAGGGCCCAGTAGAGCCCGACAGAGCCCGACAGGGCCCGACAGAGCCCGACAGAGCCCGACAGGGTCCGACAGAGCCCGACAGAGCCCGACAGGGCCCAGTAGAGCCCGACAGAGCCCGACAGAGCCCGACAGAGCCCGACAGGGCCCGACAGGGCCCGACAGGGCCCGACAGAGCCCGACAGAGCCCGACAGAGCCCGACAGGGCCCGACAGATCCCGACAGGGCCCAGTAGAGCCCGACAGAGCCCGACAGAGCCCAGTAGAGCCCAGTAGAGCCCGACAGAGCCCGACAGAGCCCGACAGAGCCCGACAGGGCCCGACAGAGCCCGACAGAGCCCGACAGAGCCCGACAGGGCCCGACAGGGCCCAGTAGAGCCCGACAGAGCCCGACAGAGCCCGACAGAGCCCGACAGAACCCGTCAGAGCCCGACAGAGCCCGACAGAGCCCGACAGAGCCCGACAGAGTCCGACAGGTCCCAGTAGAGCCCGACAGAGCCCGACAGAGCCCGACAGAGCCCGACAGGGCCCGACAGAGCCCGACAGAGCCCGACAGAGCCTGACAGGGCCCGACAGGGCCCAGTAGAGCCCGACAGAGCCGAGAGGGCCCGACAGAGCCCGACAGAGCCCGACAGAGCCCGACAGGGCCCGACAGAGCCCGACAGAGCCCGACAGAGCCCGACAGGGCCCAGTAGAGCCCGACAGAGCCCGACAGAGCCCGACAGAGCCCGACAGGGCCCGACAGGGCCCGACAGAGCCCGACAGGGCCCGACAGAGCCCGACAGAGCCCGACAGAGCCCGACAGGGCCCGACAGAGCCCGACAGAGCCCGACAGGGCCCAGTAGAGCCCGACAGAGCCCGACAGAGCCCGACAGAGCCCAGTAGAGCCCGACAGAGCCCGACAGAGCCCGACAGAGCCCGACAGGGCCCGACAGAGCCCGACAGGGCCCGACAGGGCCCGACAGAGCCCGACAGGGCCCAGTAGTGCCCGACAGAGCCCGACAGAGCCCGACAGAGCCCGACAGAGCCCGACAGAGCCCGACAGAGCCCAGTAGAGCCCGACAGAGCCCGACAGGGCCCGACAGGGCCCGACAGGGGCCAGTAGAGCCCGACAGAGCCCGACAGAGCCCAGTAGAGCCCAATAGAGCCCGACAGAGCCCGACAGAGCCCGACAGGGCCCGACAGAGCCCGACAGAGCCCGACAGAGCCCGACAGGGCCCGACAGAGCCCGACAGGGCCCGACAGGGCCCGACAGGGCCCAGTAGAGCCCGAAAGAGCCCGACAGAGCCCAGTAGATCCCAGTAGAGCCCGACAGGGCCCGATAGGGCCCGACAGGGCCCAGTAGAGCCCGACAGAGCCCGACAGAGCCTGACAGAGCCCGACAGGGCCCGACAGGGCCCGACAGAGCCCGACAGAGCCCGACAGGGCCCAGTTGAACCCGACAGAGCCCGACAGAGCCCGACAGAGCCCGACAGGGCCCAGTAGAGCCCGACAGAGCCCGACAGAGCCCGACAGAGCCCGACAGGGCCCGACAGGACCCGACAGAGCCCGACAGAGCCCGACAGGGCCCGACAGAGCCCGAAAGGGCCCGACAGGGCCCGACAGAGCCCGACAGAGCCCGGCAGAGCCTGACAGAGCCCGACAGGGCCCGATAGAGCCCGACAGGGCACGACAGAGCCCGACCGAGCCCGACAGGGCCCGACAGAGCCCGACAGAGCCTGACAGAGCCCGACAGAGCCCGACAGGGCCCGACAGTGCCCAGTAGAGCCCGACAGAGCCCAGTAGAGCCCAGTAGAGCCCGACAGAGCCCGACAGAGCCCGACAGAGCCCGACAGGGCCCGACAGGGCCCGACAGGGCCCAGTAGAGCCCGACAGAGCCCGACAGGGCCCGACAGAGCCCGACAGAGCCCGACAGGGCCCAGTAGAGCCCGACAGAGCCCGACAGAGCCCGACAGAGCCCGACAGGGCCCGACAGAGCCCGACAGAGCCCGACAGAGCCCGACAGGGCCCGACAGAGCCCGACAGAGCCCGACAGAACCCGACAGAGCCCGACAGAGCCCGACAGGGCCCGAGAGGGCCCGACAGAGCCCGACAGGGCCCAGTAGAGCCCGACAGAGCCCGACAGAGCCCAGTAGAGCCCAGTAGAGCCCGACAGAGCCCGACAGAGCCCGACAGAGCCCAACAGAACCCGACAGAGCCCGACAGAGACCAGTTGAGCCCGACAGAGCCCGACAGAGCCCGACAGAGCCCGACAGGGCCCGACAGAGCCCGAAAGGGCCCGACAGGGCCCGACAGAGCCCGACAGAGCCCGACAGAGCCTGACAGAGCCCGACAGGGCCCGATAGAGCCCGACAGGGCACGACAGAGCCCGACCGAGCCCGACAGGGCCCAACAGAGCCCGACAGAGCCCGACAGAGCCCGACAGGGCCCGACAGAGCCCGACAGGGCCCGATAGAGCCCGACAGGGCCCGACAGAGCCCGACAGAGCCCGACAGGGCACGACAGAGCCCGACCGAGCCCGACAGGGCCCGACAGAGCCCGACAGAGCCTGACAGAGCCCGACAGAGCCCGACAGGGCCCGACAGTGCCCAGTAGAGCCCGACAGAGCCCAGTAGAGCCCAGTAGAGCCCGACAGAGCCCGACAGAGCCCGACAGAGCCCGACAGAGCCCGACAGGGCCCGACAGGGCCCGACAGGGCCCAGTAGAGCCCGACAGAGCCCGACAGGGCCCGACAGAGCCCGACAGAGCCCGACAGGGCCCAGTAGAGCCCGACAGAGCCCGACAGAGCCCGACAGAGCCCGACAGGGCCCGACAGAGCCCGACAGAGCCCGACAGGGCCCAGTAGAGCCCGACAGAGCCCGACAGAGCCCGACAGAGCCCGACAGAGCCCGACAGAGTCCGACAGAGCCCGACAGGGCCCGACAGAGCCCGACAGGGCCCGACAGAGCCCGACAGAGCCCGACAGAGCCTGACAGAGCCCGACAGGGCCCGACAGGGACCGACAGAGCCCGACAGAGCCCGACAGGGCCCAGTAGAGCCCGACAGAGCCCGACAGAGCCCGACAGAGCCCGACAGAGCCCGACAGGGCCCAGTAGAGCCCGACAGAGCCCGACAGAGCCCGACAGAGCCCGACAGGGCCCGACAGGGCCCGACAGGGCCCAGTAGAGCCCGATAGAGCCCGACAGAGCCCGACAGAGCCCGACAGAGCCCGACAGAGCCCGACAGAGCCCGACAGGGCCCGACAGGGCCCGACAGGGCCCAGTAGAGCCCGATAGAGCCCGACAGAGCCCGACAGAGCCCGACAGAGCCCGACAGGGCCCAGTAGAGCCCGACAGAGCCCGACAGAGCCCGACAGAGCCCGACAGAGCCCGACAGGGCCCGGTAGAGCCCGACAGAGCCCGACAGAGCCCGACAGGGCCCGACAGGGCCCGACAGGGCCCGACAGGGCCCGACAGAGCCCGACAGGGCCCGACAGAGCCCGACAGGGCCCGATAGAGCCCGACAGGGCCCGACAGAGCCCGACAGAGCCCGACAGGGCACGACAGAGCCCGACAGAGCCCGACAGGGCCCGACAGAGCCCGACAGAGCCTGACAGAGCCCGACAGGGCCCGACAGGGCCCAGTAGAGCCCGACAGAGCCCAGTAGAGCCCAGTAGAGCCCGACAGAGCCCGACAGAGCCCGACAGAGCCCGACAGGGCCCGACAGGGCCCAGTAGAGCCCGACAGAGCCCGACAGGGCCCGACAGAGCCCGACAGAGCCCGACAGGGTCCGACAGAGCCCGACAGAGCCCGACAGGGCCCAGTAGAGCCCGACAGAGCCCGACAGAGCCCGACAGAGCCCGACAGGGCCCGACAGGGCCCGACAGGGCCCGACAGGGCCCGACAGAGCCCGACAGGGCCCGACAGATCCCGACAGGGCCCAGTAGAGCCCGACAGAGCCCGACAGAGCCCAGTAGAGCCCAGTAGAGCCCGACAGAGCCCGACAGAGCCCGACACAGCCCGACAGAGCCCGACAGGGCCCGACAGGGCCCAGTAGAGCCCGACAGAGCCCGACAGAGCCCGACAGAGCCCGACAGAACCCGTCAGAGCCCGACAGAGCCCGACAGAGCCCGACAGAGCCCGACAGAGTCCGACAGGTCCCAGTAGAGCCCGACAGAGCCCGACAGAGCCCGACAGAGCCCGACAGGGCCCGACAGAGCCCGACAGAGCCCGACAGAGCCTGACAGGGCCCGACAGGGCCCAGTAGAGCCCGACAGAGCCGAGAGGGCCCGACAGAGCCCGACAGAGCCCGACAGGGCCCGACAGAGCCCGACAGAGCCCGACAGAGCCCGACAGGGCCCAGTAGAGCCCGACAGAGCCCGACAGAGCCCGACAGAGCCCGACAGGGCCCGACAGGGCCCGACAGAGCCCGACAGGGCCCGACAGAGCCCGACAGAGCCCGACAGAGCCCGACAGGGCCCGACAGAGCCCGACAGAGCCCGACAGGGCCCAGTAGAGCCCGACAGAGCCCGACAGAGCCCGACAGAGCCCAGTAGAGCCCGACAGAGCCCGACAGAGCCCGACAGAGCCCGACAGGGCCCGACAGAGCCCGACAGGGACCGACAGGGCCCGACAGAGCCCGACAGGGCCCAGTAGTGCCCGACAGAGCCCGACAGAGCCCGACAGAGCCCGACAGAGCCCGACAGAGCCCGACAGAGCCCAGTAGAGCCCGACAGAGCCCGACAGGGCCCGACAGGGCCCGACAGGGGCCAGTAGAGCCCGACAGAGCCCGACAGAGCCCAGTAGAGCCCAATAGAGCCCGACAGAGCCCGACAGAGCCCGACAGGGCCCGACAGAGCCCGACAGAGCCCGACAGAGCCCGACAGGGCCCGACAGAGCCCGACAGGGCCCGACAGGGCCCGACAGGGCCCAGTAGAGCCCGAAAGAGCCCGACAGAGCCCAGTAGATCCCAGTAGAGCCCGACAGGGCCCGATAGGGCCCGACAGGGCCCAGTAGAGCCCGACAGAGCCCGACAGAGCCTGACAGAGCCCGACAGGGCCCGACAGGGCCCGACAGAGCCCGACAG
Source organism: Caloenas nicobarica (assembly GCF_036013445.1). Taxonomy (NCBI): domain Eukaryota; kingdom Metazoa; phylum Chordata; class Aves; order Columbiformes; family Columbidae; genus Caloenas; species Caloenas nicobarica. Next base: position 307,248 of record NW_027016995.1, read on the forward strand.
AGCCCGACAGGGCCCAGTTGAACCCGACAGAGCCCGACAGAGACCGACAGAGCCCGACTGGGCCCAGTAGAGCCCGACAGAGCCCGACAGAGCCCGACAGGGCCCAACAGGGCCCGACAGCGCCCGACAGGGCCCAACAGAGCCCGACAGAGCCCGACAGGGCCCGACAGAGCCTGACAGAGCCCGACAGAGCCCGACAGGGCCCGACAGAGCCTGACAGAGCCCGACAGGGCCCAGTAGAGCCCGACAGAGCCCGACAGAGCCCGACAGAGCCCGACAGAGCCCGACAGAGCCCGACAGGGCCCGACAGAGTCCGACAGAGCCCGACAGGGCCCGACAGAGCCCGACAGGGCCCGACAGGGCCCGACAGAGCCCGACAGAGCCCGACAGAGCCCGACAGGGCCCGACAGGGACCGACAGAGCCCGACAGAGCCCGACAGGGCCCAGTAGAGCCCGACAGAGCCCGACAGAGCCCGACAGAGCCCGACAGAGCCCGACAGGGCCCAGTTGAGCCCGACAGAGCCCGACAGAGCCCGACAGAGCCCGACAGGGCCCGACAGGGCCCGACAGGGCCCGACAGGGCCCAGTAGAGCCCGACAGAGCCCGACAGAGCCTGACAGAGCCCGACAGGGCCCGACAGGGCCCGACAGAGCCCGACAGAGCCCGACAGGGCCCAGTTGAACCCGACAGAGCCCGACAGAGCCCGACAGAGCCCGACAGGGCCCGACAGAGCCCGACAGAGCCCGACAGGGCCCGACAGGGCCCGACAGGGCCCGACAGAGCCCGACAGGGCCCGACAGAGCCCGACAGAGCCCGACAGGGTACGACAGAGCCCAGTAGAGCCCGACAGAGCCCGACAGAGCCCGACAGAGCCCGACAGAGCCCGACAGGGCCCGACAGGGCCCAGTAGAGCCCGACAGAGCCGAGAGGGCCCGACAGAGCCCGACAGAGCCCGACAGGGCCCGACAGAGCCCGACAGAGCCCGACAGAGCCCGACAGGGCCCAGTAGAGCCCGACAGAGCCAGACAGAGCCCGACAGAGCCCGACAGGGCCCAGTAGAGCCCGACAGAGCCCAACAGAGCCCGACAGAGCCCGACAGGGCCCGACAGAGCCCGACAGGGCCCAGTAGAGCCCGACAGAGCCCGACAGAGCCCGACAGAGCCCGACAGAGCCCGACAGAGCCCAGTAGAGCCCGACAGAGCCCGACAGAGCCCGACAGAGCCCAGTAGAGCCCGACAGAGCCCGACAGGGCCCGACAGGGCCCGACAGGGGCCAGTAGAGCCCGACAGAGCCCGACAGAGCCCAGTAGAGCCCAGTAGAGCCCGACAGAGCCCGACAGAGCCCGACAGAGCCCGACAGGGCCCGACAGAGCCCGACACAGCCCGACAGAGCCCGACAGGGCCCGACAGGGCCCGACAGAGCCCGACAGGGCCCAGTAGTGCCCGACAGAGCCCGACAGAGCCCGACAGAGCCCGACAGAGCCCGACAGAGCCCGACAGAGCCCAGTAGAGCCCGACAGAGCCCGACAGGGCCCGACAGGGCCCGACAGGGGCCAGTAGAGCCCGACAGAGCCCGACAGAGCCCAGTAGAGCCCAATAGAGCCCGACAGAGCCCGACAGAGCCCGACAGGGCCCGACAGAGCCCGACAGAGCCCGACAGAGCCCGACAGGGCCCGACAGAGCCCGACAGGGCCCGACAGGGCCCGACAGGGCCCAGTAGAGCCCGAAAGAGCCCGACAGAGCCCAGTAGATCCCAGTAGAGCCCGACAGGGCCCGATAGGGCCCGACAGGGCCCAGTAGAGCCCGACAGAGCCCGACAGAGCCTGACAGAGCCCGACAGGGCCCGACAGGGCCCGACAGAGCCCGACAGAGCCCGACAGGGCCCAGTTGAACCCGACAGAGCCCGACAGAGCCCGACAGAGCCCGACAGGGCCCAGTAGAGCCCGACAGAGCCCGACAGAGCCCGACAGAGCCCGACAGGGCCCGACAGGACCCGACAGAGCCCGACAGAGCCCGACAGGGCCCGACAGAGCCCGAAAGGGCCCGACAGGGCCCGACAGAGCCCGACAGAGCCCGACAGAGCCTGACAGAGCCCGACAGGGCCCGATAGAGCCCGACAGGGCACGACAGAGCCCGACCGAGCCCGACAGGGCCCGACAGAGCCCGACAGAGCCTGACAGAGCCCGACAGAGCCCGACAGGGCCCGACAGTGCCCAGTAGAGCCCGACAGAGCCCAGTAGAGCCCAGTAGAGCCCGACAGAGCCCGACAGAGCCCGACAGAGCCCGACAGGGCCCGACAGGGCCCGACAGGGCCCAGTAGAGCCCGACAGAGCCCGACAGGGCCCGACAGAGCCCGACAGAGCCCGACAGGGCCCAGTAGAGCCCGACAGAGCCCGACAGAGCCCGACAGGGCCCGACAGAGCCCGACAGAGCCCGACAGAGCCCGACAGGGCCCGACAGAGCCCGACAGAGCCCGACAGAACCCGACAGAGCCCGACAGAGCCCGACAGGGCCCGAGAGGGCCCGACAGAGCCCGACAGGGCCCAGTAGAGCCCGACAGAGCCCGACAGAGCCCAGTAGAGCCCAGTAGAGCCCGACAGAGCCCGACAGAGCCCGACAGAGCCCAACAGAACCCGACAGAGCCCGACAGAGACCAGTTGAGCCCGACAGAGCCCGACAGAGCCCGACAGAGCCCGACAGGGCCCAACAGGGCCCAGTAGAGCCCGACAGAGCCCGACAGAGCCCGACAGAGCCCAGTAGAGCCCGACAGAGCCCGACAGAGCCCGACAGGGCCCAGTAGAGCCCGACAGAGCCCGACAGAGCCCGACAGAGCCCGACAGGGCCCGACAGGACCCGACAGAGCCCGACAGAGCCCGACAGGGCCCGACAGAGCCCGAAAGGGCACGACAGAGCCCGACCGAGCCCGACAGGGCCCGACAGAGCCCGACAGAGCCTGACAGAGCCCGACAGAGCCCGACAGGGCCCGACAGTGCCCAGTAGAGCCCGACAGAGCCCAGTAGAGCCCAGTAGAGCCCGACAGAGCCCGACAGAGCCCGACAGAGCCCGACAGGGCCCGACAGGGCCCGACAGGGCCCAGTAGAGCCCGACAGAGCCCGACAGGGCCCGACAGAGCCCGACAGAGCCCGACAGGGCCCAGTAGAGCCCGACAGAGCCCGACAGAGCCCGACAGAGCCCGACAGGGCCCGACAGAGCCCGACAGAGCCCGACAGGGCCCGACAGGGCCCGACAGAGCCCGACAGAGCCCGACAGAACCCGACAGAGCCCGACAGAGCCCGACAGGGCCCAGTAGAGCCCAGTAGAGCCCGACAGAGCCCAGTAGAGCCCGACAGAGCCCGACAGAGCCCTACACAGCCCGACAGGGCCCAACAGGGCCCGACAGCGCCCGACAGGGCCCAACAGAGCCCGACAGAGCCCGACAGAGCCCGACAGGGCCCGACAGAGCCTGACAGAGCCCGACAGGGCCCAGTAGAGCCCGACAGAGCCCGACAGAGCCCGACAGAGCCCGACAGAGCCCGACAGAGCCCGACAGGGCCCGACAGAGTCCGACAGAGCCCGACAGGGCCCGACAGAGCCCGACAGGGCCCGACAGGGCCCGACAGAGCCCGACAGAGCCCGACAGAGCCTGACAGAGCCCGACAGGGCCCGACAGGGACCGACAGAGCCCGACAGAGCCCGACAGGGCCCAGTAGAGCCCGACAGAGCCCGACAGAGCCCGACAGAGCCCGACAGAGCCCGACAGGGCCCAGTAGAGCCCGACAGAGCCCGACAGAGCCCGACAGAGCCCGACAGGGCCCGACAGGGCCCGACAGGGCCCGACAGGGCCCAGTAGAGCCCGATAGAGCCCGACAGAGCCCGACAGAGCCCGACAGGGCCCGACAGAGCCCGACAGAGCCCGACAGGGCCCGACAGGGCCCGACAGGGCCCGACAGAGCCCGACAGGGCCCGACAGAGCCCGACAGAGCCCGACAGGGTACGACAGAGCCCAGTAGAGCCCGACAGAGCCCGACAGAGCCCGACAGAGCCCGACAGAGCCCGACAGGGCCCGACAGGGCCCAGTAGAGCCCGACAGAGCCGAGAGGGCCCGACAGAGCCCGACAGAGCCCGACAGGGCCCGACAGAGCCCGACAGAGCCCGACAGAGCCCGACAGGGCCCAGTAGAGCCCGACAGAGCCAGACAGAGCCCGACAGAGCCCGACAGGGCCCAGTAGAGCCCGACAGAGCCCGACAGAGCCCGACAGAGCCCGACAGGGCCCGACAGAGCCCGACAGGGCCCAGTAGAGCCCGACAGAGCCCGACAGAGCCCGACAGAGCCCGACAGAGCCCAGTAGAGCCCGACAGAGCCCGACAGAGCCCGACAGAGCCCAGTAGAGCCCGACAGAGCCCGACAGGGCCCGACAGGGCCCGACAGGGGCCAGTAGAGCCCGACAGAGCCCGACAGAGCCCAGTAGAGCCCAGTAGAGCCCGACAGAGCCCGACAGAGCCCGACAGAGCCCGACAGGGCCCGACAGAGCCCGACACAGCCCGACAGAGCCCGACAGGGCCCGACAGGGCCCAGTAGAGCCCGACAGAGCCCGACAGAGCCCGACAGGGCCCGACAGGGCCCGACAGGGCCCAGTAGAGCCCGACAGGGCCCGATAGGGCCCGACAGGGCCCAGTAGAGCCCGACAGAGCCCGACAGAGCCTGACAGAGCCCGACAGGGCCCGAGAGCGCCCGACAGAGCCCGACAGAGCCCGACAGGGCCCAGTAGAGCCCGACAGAGCCCGACAGAGCCCGACAGAGCCCGACAGGGCCCAGTAGAGCCCGACAGAGCCCGACAGAGCCCGACAGAGCCCGACAGGGCCCGACAGGGCCCAACAGAGCCCGACAGAGCCCGACAGGGCCCGACAGAGCCCGACAGGGCCCAGTAGAGCCCGACAGAGCCCGACAGAGCCCGACAGAGCCCGACAGGGCCCGACAGGGACCGACAGGGCCCGACAGGGACCGACAGGGCCCGACAGGGCCCAGTAGAGCCCGATAGAGCCCGAGAGAGCCCGACAGAGCCCGACAGGGCCCGACAGAGCCCGACAGAACCCGACAGGGCCCGACAGGGCCCGACAGAGCCCGACAGGGCCCGATAGAGCCCGACAGGGCCCGACAGAGCCCGACAGAGCCCGACAGGGCACGACAGAGCCCGACAGAGCCCGACAGGGCCCGACAGGGCCCGACAGAGCCCGACAGAGCCCGACAGAGCCCGACAGGGCCCGACAGGGCCCAGTAGATCCCGACAGAGCCCGACAGGGCCCGACAGGGCCCGACAGGGCCCGACAGAGCCCGACAGAGCCCGACAGAGCCCGACAGGGCCCGACAGGGCCCAGTAGATCCCGACAGAGCCCGACAGGGCCCGACAGGGCCCGACAGAGCCCGACAGAGTCCGACAGGGCCCAGTAGAGCCCGACAGAGCCCGACAGAGCCCGACAGAGCCCGACAGAGCCCGACAGGGCCCGACAGAGCCCGACAGGGCCCGACAGGGCCCGACAGGGCCCGACAGAGCCCGACAGAGCCCGACAGAACCCGACAGAGCCCGACAGAGCCCGACAGGGCCCGACAGGGCCCGACAGAGCCCGACAGGGCCCAGTAGAGCCCGACAGAGCCCGACAGAGCCCAGTAGAGCCCAGTAGAGCCCGACAGAGCCCGACAGAGACCAGTTGAGCCCGACAGAGCCCGACAGAGCCCGACACAACCCGACAGAACCCGACAGAGCCCAGTAGAGCCCGACAGAGCCCGACAGAGCTCGACAGAGCCCGACAGGGCCCAGTAGAGCCCGACAGAGCCCGACAGGGCCCGACAGAGCCCGACAGAGCCCGACAGGGCCCAGTAGAGCCCAGTAGAGCCCGACAGAGCCCAGTAGAGCCCGACAGAGCCCGACAGAGCCCGACAGAGCCCGACAGGGCCCGACAGGGCCCGACAGGGCCCAACAGAGCCCGACAGGGCCCAACAGAGCCCGACAGGGCCCGACAGAGCCTGACAGAGCCCGACAGGGCCCAGTAGAGCCCGACAGAGCCCGACAGAGCCCGACAGGGCCCGACAGGGCCCGACAGGGCCCGACAGAGCCCGACAGAGCCCGACAGGGCCCAGTAGAGCCCGACAGAGCCCGACAGAGCCCGACAGGGCCCAGTAGAGCCCGACAGAGACCGACAGGGCCCGACAGAGCCCGACAGAGCCCGACAGGGCCCGACAGAGCCCGACAGAGCCCGACAGGGCCCGACAGAGCCCGACAGGGCCCGACAGGGCCCGACAGAGCCCGACAGAGCCCGACAGGGCCCGACAGGGCCCGACAGAGCCCGACAGGGCCCGACAGGTCCCACTAGAGCCCGACAGAGCCCGACAGAGCCCGACAGAGCCCGACAGGGCCCGACAGGGCCCAGTAGAGCCCGATAGAGCCCGACAGAGCCCGACAGAGCCCGACAGAGCCCGACAGGGCCCGACAGGGCCCGACAGAGCCTGACAGGGCCCGATAGAGCCCGACAGGGCCCGACAGAGCCCGACAGAGCCCGACAGGGCACGACAGAGCCCGACAGAGCCCGACAGGGCCCGACAGGGCCCGACAGAGCCCGACAGAGCCTGACAGAGCCCGACAGGGCCCGACAGGGCCCAGTAGAGCCCGACAGAGCCCAGTAGAGCCCAGTAGAGCCCGACAGAGCCCGACAGAGCCCGACAGAGCCCGACAGAGCCCGACAGGCCCGACAGGGCCCGACAGGGCCCAGTAGAGCCCGACAGAGCCCGACAGGGCCCGACAGAGCCCGACAGAGCCCGACAGGGCCCAGTAGAGCCCGACAGAGCCCGACAGAGCCCGACAGAGCCCGACAGGGCCCGACAGAGCCCGACAGAGCCCGACAGGGCCCGACAGGGCCCGACAGAGCCCGACAGAGCCCGACAGAACGCGACAGAGCCCGACAGAGCCCGACAGGGCCCGACAGGGCCCGACAGAGCCCGACAGGGCCCAGTAGAGCCCGACAGAGCCCGACAGAGCCCAGTAGATCCCAGTAGAGCCCGACAGAGCCCGACAGAGCCCGACAGAGCCCGACAGAACCCGACAGAGCCCGACAGAGACCAGTTGAGCCCGACAGAGCCCGACAGAGCCCGACAGAGCCCGACAGGGCCCGACAGGGCCCAGTAGAGCCCGACAGAGCCCGACAGAGCCCGACAGAGCCCGACAGAGCCCAGTAGAGCCCGACAGAGCCCAGTAGAGCCCGACAGAGCCCGACAGGGCCCAGTAGAGGCCGACAGAGCCCGACAGGGCCCGACAGAGCCCGACAGAGCCCGACAGGGCCCAGTAGAGCCCAGTAGAGCCCGACAGAGCCCAGTAGAGCCCGACAGAGCCCGACAGAGCCCTACAGAGCCCGACAGGGCCCGACAGGGCCCGACAGGGCCCGACAGAGCGCGACAGAGCCCGACAGGGCCCAGTAGAGCCCGACAGAGCCCGACAGAGCCCGACAGAGCCCGACAGAGCCCAGTAGAGCCCGACAGAGCCCGACAGAGCCCGACAGAGCCCGACAGAGCCCGACAGAGCCCGACAGGGCCCGACAGAGCCCGACAGAGCCCGACAGGGCCAGACAGAGCCCGACAGGGCCCGACAGGGCCCGACAGGGCCCAGTAGAGCCCGACAGAGCCCGACAGAGCCCGACAGGGCCCGACAGAGCCCGACAGGGCCCGACAGAGCCCAGTAGAGCCCGACAGAGCCCGACAGAGCCCGACAGAGCCCGACAGGGCCCGACAGAGCCCGACAGGGCCCGACAGGGCCCAGTAGAGCCCGACAGAGCCCGACAGAGCCCGACAGAACCCGTCAGAGCCCGACAGAGCCCGACAGAGCCCGACAGAGCCCGACAGAGTCCGACAGGTCCCAGTAGAGCCCGACAGAGCCCGACAGAGCCCGACAGAGCCCGACAGGGCCCGACAGAGCCCGACAGAGCCCGACAGGGCCCGACAGGGCCCGACAGGGCCCAGTAGAGCCCGACAGAGCCGAGAGGGCCCGACAGAGCCCGACAGAGCCCGACAGAGCCCGACAGGGCCCAGTAGAGCCCGACATAGCCCGACAGAGCCCGACAGAACCCGACAGGGCCCAGTAGAGCCCGACAGAGCCCGACAGAGCCCGACAGCGCCCGACAGGGCCCAGTAGAGCCCGACAGAGCCCGACAGAGCCCGACAGAGCCCGACAGGGCCCGACAGGGCCCAGTAGAGCCCGACAGAGCCCGACAGGGCCCAGTAGAGCCCGACAGAGCCCGACAGAGCCCGACAGAGCCCGACAGCGCCCGACAGGGCCCGACAGATCCCGACAGGGCCCGACAGAGCCCGACAGAGCCCGACAGAGCCCGACAGAGCCCAGTAGAGCCCGACAGAGCCCGACAGAGCCCGACAGGGCCCGACAGGGCCCGACAGATCCCGACAGGGCCCGACAGAGCCCGACAGGGCCCGACAGACCCCGACAGAGCCCAGTAGAGCCCGACAGAGCCCGACAGAGCCCGACAGAGCCCGACAGGTCCCGACAGAGCCCGACAGAGCCCGACAGGGCCCGACAGGGCCCGACAGAGCCCGACAGGGCCCAGTAGAGCCCGAAAGATCCCGACAGAGCCCGACAGAGCCCGACAGAGCCCAGTAGAGCCCGACAGAGCCCGACAGAGCCCGACAGAGCCCAGTAGAGGCCGACAGAGCCCGACAGGGCCCGACAGGGCCCGAAAGGGGCCAGTAGAGCCCGACAGAGCCCGACAGAGTCCGACAGAGCCCGACAGGGCCCGACAGGGCCCGACAGAGCCCGACAGGGCCCGACAGGGCCCGACAGAACCCGACAGGGCCCGACAGAGCCCGACAGGGCCCAGTAGAGCCCGAAAGAGCCCGACATAGCCCACTAGAGCCCAGTAGAGCCCGACAGGGCCCGATAGGGCCCGACAGGGCCCAGTAGAGCCCGACAGAGCCCGACAGAGCCTGACAGAGCCCGACAGGGCCCGACAGGGCCCGACAGAGCCCGACAGAGCCCGACAGGGCCCAGTAGAGCCCGACAGAGCCCGACAGAGCCCGACAGAGCCCGACAGAGCCCGACAGAGCCCGACAGGGCCCGACAGAGCCCGACAGAGCCCGACAGGGCCCAGTAGAGCCCGACAGAGCCTGACAGGGCCCGACAGAGCCCGACAGAGCCCGACAGGGCCCAGTAGAGCCCAGTAGAGCCCGACAGAGCCCAGTAGAGCCCGACAGAGCCCGACAGAGCCCTACAGAGCCCGACAGGGCCCGACAGGGCCCGACAGAGCCCGACAGGGCCCAACAGAGCCCGACAGAGCCCGACAGAGCCCGACAGGGCCCGACAGAGCCTGACAGAGCCCGACAGGGCCCAGTAGAGCCCGACAGAGCCCGACAGAGCCCGACAGAGCCCGACAGGGCCCGACAGAGCCCGACAGAGCCCGACAGGGCCCGACAGAGCCCGACAGGGCCCGACAGGGCCCGACAGGGCCCAGTAGAGCCCGACAGAGCCCGACAGAGCCCGACAGGGCCCGACAGGGCCCGACAGGGCCCGACAGAGCCCAGTAGAGCCCGACAGAGCCCGACAGAGCCCGACAGAGCCCGACAGGGCCCGACAGGGCCCGACAGAGCCCGACAGAGCCCGACAGGGCCCGACAGGGCCCAGTAGAGCCCGACAGAGCCCGACAGAGCCCGACAGAACCCGTCAGAGACCGACAGAGCCCGACAGAGCCCGACAGAGCCCGACAGAGCCCGACAGAGTCCGACAGGTCCCAGTAGAGCCCGACAGAGCCCGACAGAGCCCGACAGAGCCCGACAGGGCCCAGTAGAGCCCGACATAGCCCGACAGAGACCGACAGGGCCCGACAGGGCCCAGTAGAGCCCGACAGAGCCCGACAGAGCCCGACAGAGCCCGACAGGGCCCGACAGAGCCCGACAGAGCCCGACAGAGCCCGACAGCGCCCGACAGGGCCCAGTAGAGCCCGACAGAGCCCGACAGAGCCCGACAGAGCCCGACAGAGCCCGACAGAGCCCGACAGGGCCCGACAGAGCCCAGTAGAGCCCGACAGAGCCCGACAGGGCCCGACAGAGCCCGACAGAGCCCGACAGAGCCCGACAGGGCCCAGTAGAGCCCGACAGAGCCCGACAGAGCCCGACAGAGCCCGACAGGGCCCGACAGGGCCCGACAGATCCCGACAGGGCCCGACAGAGCCCGACAGAGCCCGACAGGGCCCAGTAGAGCCCGACAGAGCCCGACAGAGCCCGACAGAGCCCGACAGGGCCCGACAGAGCCCGACAGAGCCCGACAGGGCCCAATAGTGCCCGACAGAGCCCGACAGAGCCCGACAGAGCCCAGTAGAGCCCGACAGAGCCCGACAGAGCCCAGTAGAGCCCGACAGAGCCCGACAGGGCCCGACAGGGCCCGACAGGGGCCAGTAGAGCCCGACAGAGCCCGACAGAGCCCAGTAGAGCCCAGTAGAGCCCGACAGAGCCCGACAGAGCCCGACAGAGCCCGACAGGGCCCGACAGAGCCCGACACAGCCCGACAGAGCCCGACAGGGCCCGACAGGGCCCAGTAGAGCCCGACAGAGCCCGACAGAGCCCGACAGGGCCCGACAGGGCCCAGTAGAGCCCAGTAGAGCCCGACAGGGCCCGATAGGGCCCGACAGGGCCCAGTAGAGCCCGACAGAGCCCGACAGAGCCTGACAGAGCCCGACAGGGCCCGAGAGCGCCCGACAGAGCCCGACAGAGCCCGACAGGGCCCAGTAGAGCCCGACAGAGCCCGACAGAGCCCGACAGAGCCCGACAGGGCCCAGTAGAGCCCGACAGAGCCCGACAGAGCCCGACAGAGCCCGACAGGGCCCGACAGGGCCCGACAGAGCCCGACAGAGCCCGACAGGGCCCAGTAGAGCCCGACAGAGCCCGACAGAGCCCGACAGAGCCCGACAGAGCCCGACAGGGCCCAGTAGAGCCCGACAGAGCCCGACAGAGCCCGACAGAGCCCGACAGGGCCCGACAGGGACCGACAGGGCCCGACAGGGCCCAGTAGAGCCCGATAGAGCCCGAGAGAGCCCGACAGAGCCCGACAGGGCCCGACAGAGCCCGACAGAGCCCGACAGGACCCGACAGGGCCCGACAGGGCCCGACAGAGCCCGACAGGGCCCGATAGAGCCCGACAGGGCCCGATAGAGCCCGACAGGGCCCGACAGGGCCCGACAGAGCCCGACAGAGCCCGACAGGGCCCGACAGGGCCCGACAGAGCCCGACAGAGCCCGACAGGGCCCGACAGGGCCCAGTAGATCCCGACAGAGCCCGACAGGGCCCGACAGAGCCCGACAGAGTCCGACAGGGCCCAGTAGAGCCCGACAGAGCCCGACAGAGCCCGACAGGGCCCGACAGAGCCCGACAGAGCCCGACAGGGCCCGACAGGGCCCGACAGAGCCCGACAGAGCCCGACAGAACCCGACAGAGCCCGACAGAGCCCGACAGGGCCCGACAGGGCCCGACAGAGCCCGACAGGGCCCAGTAGAGCCCGACAGAGCCCGACAGAGCCCAGTAGAGCCCAGTAGAGCCCGACAGAGCCCGACAGAGACCAGTTGAGCCCGACAGAGCCCGACAGAGCCCGACAGAGCCCGACAGAGCCCGACAGAGCCCAGTAGAGCCCGACAGAGCCCGACAGAGCCCGACAGAGCCCGACAGGGCCCAGTAGAGCCCGACAGAGCCCGACAGGGCCCGACAGAGCCCGACAGAGCCCGACAGGGCCCAGTAGAGCCCAGTAGAGCCCGACAGAGCCCAGTAGAGCCCGACAGAGCCCGACAGAGCCCTACAGAGCCCGACAGGGCCCGACAGGGCCCGACAGAGCCCGACAGGGCCCAACAGAGCCCGACAGAGCCCGACAGAGCCCGACAGGGCCCGACAGAGCCTGACAGAGCCCGACAGGGCCCAGTAGAGCCCGACAGAGCCCGACAGAGCCCGACAGAGCCCGACAGAGCCCGACAGAGCCCAGTAGAGCCCGACAGAGCCCGACAGAGCCCGACAGAGCCCGACAGGGCCCGACAGGGCCCGACAGAGCCCGACAGAGCCCGAAAGGGCCCAGTAGAGCCCGACAGAGCCCGACAGAGCCCGACAGAGCCCGACAGGGCCCAGTAGAGCCCGACAGAGACCGACAGAGCCCGACAGAGCCCGACAGAGCCCGACAGGGCCCGACAGAGTCCGACAGAGCCCGACAGAGCCCGACAGAGCCCGACAGAGTCCGACAGGTCCCAGTAGAGCCCGACAGAGCCCGACAGAGCCCGACAGAGCCCGACAGGGCCCGACAGAGCCCGACAGGTCCCAGTAGAGCCCGACAGAGCCCGACAGAGCCCGACAGAGCCCGACAGGGCCCAGTAGAGCCCGACAGAGCCCGACAGAGCCTGACAGAGCCCGACAGGGCCCGACAGGGCCCGACAGGGCCCGATAGGGCCCAGTAGAGCCCGATAGAGCCCGACAGAGCCCGACAGAGCCCGACAGAGCCCGACAGGGCCCGACAGGGCCCGATAGAGCCCGACAGGGCCCGACAGAGCCCGACAGAGCCCGACAGGGCACGACAGAGCCCGACAGAGCCCGACAGGGCCCGACAGGGCCCGACAGAGCCCGACAGAGCCCGACAGAGCCGGACAGAGCCCGACAGAGCCCGACAGGGCCCGACAGTGCCCAGTAGAGCCCGACAAAGCCCAGTAGAGCCCAGTAGAGCCCGACAGAGCCCGACAGAGCCCGACAGAGCCCGACAGGGCCCGACAGGGCCCGACAGGGACCAGTAGAGCCCGACAGAGCCCGACAGGGCCCGACAGAGCCCGACAGAGCCCGACAGGGCCCAGTAGAGCCCGACAGAGCCCGACAGAGCCCGACAGAGCCCGACAGGGCCCGACAGAGCCCGACAGAGCCCGACAGGGCCCGACAGGGCCCGACAGAGCCCGACAGAGCCCGACAGGGCCCGACAGGGCCCGACAGAGCCGGACAGAGCCCGACAGGGCCCGACAGGGCCCGACAGAGCCCGACAGGGCCCAGTAGAGCCCGACAGAGCCCAGTAGAGCCCAGTAGAGCCCGACAGAGCCCGACAGAGCCCGACAGAGCCCGACAGAGCCCGACAGAGACCAGTTGAGCCCGACAGAGCCCGACAGAGCCCGACAGAGCCCGACAGGGCCCGACAGGGCCCAGTAGAGCCCGACAGAGCCCGACAGAGCCCGACAGAGCCCGACAGAGCCCGACAGAGCCCAGTAGAGCCCGACAGAGCCCGACAGAGCCCGACAGAGCCCGACAGGGCCCAGTAGAGCCCGACAGAGCCCGACAGGGCCCGACAGAGCCCGACAGAGCCCGACAGGGCCCAGTAGAGCCCAGTAGAGCCCGACAGAGCCCGACAGGGCCCGACAGAGCCTGACAGAGCCCACCAGGGCCCAGTAGAGCCCTACAGAGCCCGACAGGGCCCGACAGGGCCCGACAGAGCCCGACAGAGCCCGACAGGGCCCAGTAGAGCCCGACAGAGCCCGACAGAGCCCGACAGGGCCCGACAGAGCCTGACAGAGCCCGACAGGGCCCAGTAGAGCCCGACAGAGCCCGACAGAGCCCGACAGAGCCCAGTAGAGCCCGACAGAGCCCGACAGAGCCCGACAGAGCCCGACAGGGCCCGACAGAGCCCGACAGGGCCCGACAGAGCCCGACAGAGCCCGACAGAGCCCGACAGAGTCCGACAGGTCCCAGTAGAGCCCGACAGAGCCCGACAGAGCCCGACAGAGCCCGACAGGGCCCGACAGAGCCCGACAGAGCCCGACAGAGCCCGACAGGGCCCGACAGGGCCCAGTAGAGCCCGACAGAGCCGAGAGGGCCCGACAGAGCCCGACAGAGCCCGACAGAGCCCGACAGGGCCCAGTAGAGCCCGACATAGCCCGACAGAGCCCGACAGAACCCGACAGGGCCCAGTAGAGCCCGACAGAGCCCGACAGAGCCCGACAGAGCCCGACAGCGCCCGACAGGGCCCGACAGAGCCCGACAGAGCCCGACAGAGCCCGACAGGGCCCGACAGGGCCCGACAGGGCCCAGTAGAGCCCGACAGAGCCCGACAGGGCCCAGTAGAGCCCGACAGAGCCCGACAGAGCCCGACAGAGCCCGACAGGGCCCGACAGGGCCCGACAGATCCCGACAGGGCCCGACAGAGCCCGACAGAGCCCGACAGGGCCCGACAGAGCCCGACAGAGCCTGACAGGGCCCAGTAGAGCCCGACAGAGCCCGACAGAGCCCGACAGAGCCCGACAGGGCCCGACAGAGCCCGACAGAGCCCGACAGAGCCCAGTAGAGCCCGACAGAGCCCGACAGAGCCCGACAGGTCCCGACAGAGCCCGACAGAGCCCGACAGGGCCCGACAGGGCCCGACAGAGCCCGACAGGGCCCAGTAGAGCCCGACAGATCCCGACAGAGCCCGACAGAGCCCGACAGAGCCCGACAGAGCCCAGTAGAGCCCGACAGAGCCCGACAGAGCCCGACAGAGCCCAGTAGAGGCCGACAGAGCCCGACAGGGCCCGACAGGGCCCGAAAGGGGCCAGTAGAGCCCGACAGAGCCCGACAGAGCCCAGTAGAGCCCAGTAGAGCCCGACAGAGCCCGACAGAACCCGACAGAGCCCGACAGGGCCCGACAGAGCCCGACAGAGCCCGACAGGGCCCGACAGGGCCCGACAGAGCCCGACAGGGCCCGACAGGGCCCGACAGGGCCCAGTAGAGCCCGAAAGAGCGCGACATAGCCCAGTAGAGCCCAGTAGAGCCCGACAGGGCCCGATAGGGCCCGACAGGGCCCAGTAGAGCCCGACAGGGCCCGACAGAGACCGACAGAGCCCGACAGGGCCCAGTAGAGCCCGACAGAGCCCGACAGAGCCCGACAGAGCCCGACAGAGCCCGACAGGGCCTGACAGAGCCTGACAGAGCCCGACAGGGCCCAGTAGAGCCCGACAGAGCCCGACAGGGCCCGACAGAGCCCGACAGAGCCCGACAGGGCCCAGTAGAGCCCAGTAGAGCCCGACAGAGCCCAGTAGAGCCCGACAGAGCCCGACAGAGCCCTACAGAGCCCGACAGGGCCCGACAGGGCCCGACAGAGCCCGACAGGGCCCAACAGAGCCCGACAGAGCCCGACAGAGCCCGACAGGGCCCGACAGAGCCTGACAGAGCCCGACAGGGCCCAGTAGAGCCCGACAGAGCCCGACAGAGCCCGACAGAGCCCAGTAGAGCCCGACAGAGCCCGACAGAGCCCGACAGAGCCCGACAGGGCCCGACAGAGCCCGACAGAGCCCGACAGAGCCCGACAGGGCCCGACAGGGCCCGACAGGGCCCAGTAGAGCCCGACAGAGCCCGACAGAGCCCGACAGGGCCCGACAGAGCCCGACAGGGCCCGACAGAGCCCAGTAGAGCCCGACAGAGCCCAACAGAGCCCGACAGAGCCCGACAGGGCCCGACAGGGCCCGACAGAGCCCGACAGAGCCCGACAGGGCCCGACAGGGCCCAGTAGAGCCCGACAGAGCCCGACAGAGCCCGACAGAACCCGTCAGAGCCCGACAGAGCCCGACAGAGCCCGACAGAGCCCGACAGAGTCCGACAGGTCCCAGTAGAGCCCGACAGAGCCCGACAGAGCCCGACAGAGCCCGACAGGGCCCAGTAGAGCCCGACAGAGCCCGACAGAGCCCGACAGAGCCCGACAGGGCCCGACAGGGCCCGACAGATCCCGACAGGGCCCGACAGAGCCCGACAGAGCCCGACAGGGCCCAGTAGAGCCCGACAGAGCCCGACAGAGCCCGACAGGGCCCGACAGAGCCCGACAGAGCCCGACAGGGCCCGACAGAGCCCGACAGGGCCCAGTAGTGCCCGACAGAGCCCGACAGAGCCCGACAGAGCCCGACAGAGCCCAGTAGAGCCCGACAGAGCCCGACAGAGCCCGACAGAGCCCAGTAGAGCCCGACAGAGCCCGACAGGGCCCGACAGGGCCCGACAGGGGCCAGTAGAGCCCGACAGAGCCCGACAGAGCCCAGTAGAGCCCAGTAGAGCCCGACAGAGCCCGACAGAGCCCGACAGGGCCCGACAGAGCCCGACAGAGCCCGACAGGGCCCGACAGGGCCCGACAGAGCCCGACAGGGCCCGACAGGGCCCAGTAGAGCCCGAAAGAGCCCGACAGAGCCCAGTAGAGCCCAGTAGAGCCCGACAGGGCCCGATAGGGCCCGACAGGGCCCAGTAGAGCCCGACAGAGCCCGACAGAGCCTGACAGAGCCCGACAGGGCCCGACAGGGCCCGACAGAGCCCGACAGAGCCCGACAGGGCCCAGTAGAGCCCGACAGAGCCCGACAGAGCCCGACAGGGCCCAGTAGAGCCCGACAGAGCCCGACAGAGCCCGACAGAGCCCGACAGGGCCCGACAGGGCCCGACAGAGCCCGACAGAGCCCGACAGGGCCCGACAGAGCCCGAAAGGGCCCGACAGGGCCCGACACAGCCCGACAGAGCCCGACAGAGCCTGACAGAGCCCGACAGGGCCCGATAGAGCCCGACAGGGCACGACAGAGCCCGACCGAGCCCGACAGGGCCCAACAGAGCCCGACAGAGCCCGACAGAGCCCGACAGGGCCCGACAGAGCCCGACAGGGCCCGACAGAGCCCGACAGGGCCCGATAGAGCCCGACAGGGCCCGACAGAGCCCGACAGAGCCCGACAGGGCACGACAGAGCCCGACAGGGCACGACAGAGCCCGACCGAGCCCGACAGGGCACGACAGAGCCCGACAGAGCCCGACAGAGACTGACAGAGCCCGACAGAGCCCGACAGGGCCCGACAGTGCCCAGTAGAGCCCGACAGAGCCCAGTAGAGCCCAGTAGAGCCCGACAGAGCCCGACAGGGCCCGACAGGGCCCGACAGGGCCCAGTAGAGCCCGACAGAGCCCGACAGGGCCCGACAGAGCCCGACAGAGCCCGACAGGGCCCAGTAGAGCCCGACAGAGCCCGACAGAGCCCGACAGAGCCCGACAGGGCCCGACAGAGCCCGACAGAGCCCGACAGGGCCCGACAGGGCCCGACAGAGCCCGACAGAACCCGACAGAGCCCGACAGAGCCCGACAGGGCCCGAGAGGGCCCGACAGAGCCCGACAGGGCCCAGTAGAGCCCGACAGAGCCCGACAGAGCCCAGTAGAGCCCAGTAGAGCCCGACAGAGCCCGACAGAGCCCGACAGAGCCCAACAGAACCCGACAGAGCCCGACAGAGACCAGTTGAGCCCGACAGAGCCCGACAGAGCCCGACAGAGCCCGACAGGGCCCGACAGGGCCCAGTAGAGCCCGACAGAGCCCGACAGAGCCCGACAGAGCCCAGTAGAGCCCGACAGAGCCCGACAGAGCCCGACAGAGCCCGACAGGGCCCAGTAGAGCCCGACAGAGCCCGACAGGGCCCGACAGAGCCCGACAGAGCCCGACAGGGCCCAGTAGAGCCCAGTAGAGCCCGACAGAGCCCAGTAGAGCCCGACAGAGCCCGACAGAGCCCTACAGAGCCCGACAGGGCCCAACAGGGCCCGACAGAGCCCGACAGAGCCCGACAGGGCCCGAGAGAGCCTGACAGAGCCCGACAGGGCCCAGTAGAGCCCGACAGAGCCCGACAGAGCCCAGTAGAGCCCGACAGAGCCCGACAGAGCCCGACAGGGCCCGACAGGGCCCGACAGAGTCCGACAGAGCCCGACAGGGCCCGACAGGGCCCGACAGGGCCCGACAGAGCCCGACAGAGCCCGACAGAGCCCGACAGGGCCCGACAGGGACCGACAGAGCCCGACAGAGCCCGACAGGGCCCAGTAGAGCCCGACAGAGCCCGACAGAGCCCGACAGAGCCCGACAGAGCCCGACAGGGCCCAGTAGAGCCCGACAGAGCCCGACAGAGCCCGACAGGGCCCGACAGGGCCCGACAGGGCTCGACAGGGCCCAGTAGAGCCCGATAGAGCCCGACAGAGCCCGACAGAGCCCGACAGGGCCCGACAGAGCCCGACAGAGCCCGACAGGGCCCGACAGGGCCCGACAGGGCCCGACAGGGCCCGACAGAGCCCGACAGGGCCCGACAGGGCCCGACAGAGCCCGACAGGGCCCGACAGAGCCCAGTAGAGCCCGACAGAGCCCGACAGAGCCCGACAGAGCCCAGTAGAGCCCGACAGAGCCCGACAGAGCCCAGTAGAGCCCGACAGAGCCGAGAGGGCCCGACAGAGCCCGACAGAGCCCGACAGGGCCCGACAGGGCCCGACAGAGCCCGACAGAGCCCGACAGGGCCCAGTAGAGCCCGACAGAGCCCGACAGGGCCCGACAGAGCCCGACAGGGCCCGACAGAGCCCGACAGAGCCCGACAGAGCCCAGTAGAGCCCGACAGAGCCCGACAGAGCCCGACAGAGCCCAGTAGAGCCCGACAGAGCCCGACAGGGCCCGACAGGGCCCGACAGGGGCCAGTAGAGCCCGACAGAGCCCGACAGAGCCCAGTAGAGCCCAGTAGAGCCCGACAGAGCCCGACAGAGCCCGACAGAGCCCGACAGGGCCCGACAGAGCCCGACACAGCCCGACAGAGCCCGACAGGGCCCGACAGGGCCCAGTAGAGCCCGACAGAGCCCGACAGAGCCCGACAGGGCCCGACAGGGCCCAGTAGAGCCCAGTAGAGCCCGACAGGGCCCGATAGGGCCCGACAGGGCCCAGTAGAGCCCGACAGAGCCCGACAGAGCCTGACAGAGCCCGACAGGGCCCGAGAGCGCCCGACAGAGCCCGACAGAGCCCGACAGGGCCCAGTAGAGCCCGACAGAGCCCGACAGAGCCCGACAGAGCCCGACAGGGCCCAGTAGAGCCCGACAGAGCCCGACAGAGCCCGACAGAGCCCGACAGGGCCCGACAGGGCCCGACAGAGCCCGACAGGGCCCGACAGGGCCCGACAGGGCCCGACAGAGCCCGACAGGGCCCAGTAGAGCCCGACAGAGCCCGACAGAGCCCGACAGAGCCCGACAGAGCCCAGTAGAGCCCGACAGAGCCCGACAGAGCCCGACAGAGCCCAGTAGAGCCCGACAGAGCCCGACAGGGCCCGACAGGGCCCGACAGGGGCCAGTAGAGCCCGACAGAGCCCGACAGAGCCCAGTAGAGCCCAGTAGAGCCCGACAGAGCCCGACAGAGCCCGACAGGGCCCGACAGAGCCCGACAGAGCCCGACAGGGCCCGACAGGGCCCGACAGAGCCCGACAGGGCCCGACAGGGCCCAGTAGAGCCCGAAAGAGCCCGACAGAGCCCAGTAGAGCCCAGTAGAGCCCGACAGGGCCCGATAGGGCCCGACAGGGCCCAGTAGAGCCCGACAGAGCCCGACAGAGCCTGACAGAGCCCGACAGGGCCCGACAGGGCCCGACAGAGCCCGACAGAGCCCGACAGGGCCCAGTAGAGCCCGACAGAGCCCGACAGAGCCCGACAGAGCCCGACAGGGCCCAGTAGAGCCCGACAGAGCCTGACAGAGCCCGACAGAGCCCGACAGGGCCCGACAGGGCCCGACAGAGCCCGACAGAGCCCGACAGGGCCCGACAGAGCCCGAAAGGGCCCGACAGGGCCCGACAGAGCCCGACAGAGCCCGACAGAGCCTGACAGAGCCCGACAGGGCCCGATAGAGCCCGACAGGGCACGACAGAGCCCGACCGAGCCCGACAGGGCCCAACAGAGCCCGACAGAGCCCGACAGAGCCCGACAGGGCCCGACAGAGCCCGACAGGGCCCGACAGAGCCCGACAGGGCCCGATAGAGCCCGACAGGGCCCGACAGAGCCCGACAGAGCCCGACAGGGCACGACAGAGCCCGACCGAGCCCGACAGGGCACGACAGAGCCCGACAGAGCCCGACAGAGACTGACAGAGCCCGACAGAGCCCGACAGGGCCCGACAGTGCCCAGTAGAGCCCGACAGAGCCCAGTAGAGCCCAGTAGAGCCCGACAGAGCCCGACAGAGCCCGACAGGGCCCGACAGGGCCCGACAGGGCCCAGTAGAGCCCGACAGAGCCCGACAGGGCCCGACAGAGCCCGACAGAGCCCGACAGGGCCCAGTAGAGCCCGACAGAGCCCGACAGAGCCCGACAGAGCCCGACAGGGCCCGACAGAGCCCGACAGAGCCCGACAGGGCCCGACAGGGCCCGACAGAGCCCGACAGAACCCGACAGAGCCCGACAGAGCCCGACAGGGCCCGAGAGGGCCCGACAGAGCCCGACAGGGCCCAGTAGAGCCCGACAGAGCCCGACAGAGCCCGACAGGGCCCAGTAGAGCCCGATAGAGCCCGACAGAGCCCGACAGAGCCCGACAGGGCCCGACAGAGCCCGACAGAGCCCGACAGGGCCCGACAGGGCCCGACAGGGCCCGACAGGGCCCGACAGAGCCCGACAGGGCCCGACAGGGCCCGACAGAGCCCGACAGGGTACGACAGAGCCCAGTAGAGCCCGACAGAGCCCGACAGAGCCCGACAGAGCCCAGTAGAGCCCGACAGAGCCCGACAGAGCCCAGTAGAGCCCGACAGAGCCGAGAGGGCCCGACAGAGCCCGACAGAGCCCGACAGGGCCCGACAGGGCCCGACAGAGCCCGACAGAGCCCGACAGGGCCCAGTAGAGCCCGACAGAGCCCGACAGGGCCCGACAGAGCCCGACAGGGCCCGACAGAGCCCGACAGAGCCCGACAGAGCCCAGTAGAGCCCGACAGAGCCCGACAGAGCCCGACAGAGCCCAGTAGAGCCCGACAGAGCCCGACAGGGCCCGACAGGGCCCGACAGGGGCCAGTAGAGCCCGACAGAGCCCGACAGAGCCCAGTAGAGCCCAGTAGAGCCCGACAGAGCCCGACAGAGCCCGACAGAGCCCGACAGGGCCCGACAGAGCCCGACACAGCCCGACAGAGCCCGACAGGGCCCGACAGGGCCCAGTAGAGCCCGACAGAGCCCGACAGAGCCCGACAGGGCCCGACAGGGCCCAGTAGAGCCCAGTAGAGCCCGACAGGGCCCGATAGGGCCCGACAGGGCCCAGTAGAGCCCGACAGAGCCCGACAGAGCCTGACAGAGCCCGACAGGGCCCGAGAGCGCCCGACAGAGCCCGACAGAGCCCGACAGGGCCCAGTAGAGCCCGACAGAGCCCGACAGAGCCCGACAGAGCCCGACAGGGCCCAGTAGAGCCCGACAGAGCCCGACAGAGCCCGACAGAGCCCGACAGGGCCCGACAGGGCCCGACAGAGCCCGACAGAGCCCGACAGGGCCCGACAGGGCCCGACAGAGCCCGACAGGGCCCGACAGGGCCCGACAGGGCCCGACAGAGCCCGACAGAGCCCAGTAGAGCCCGACAGAGCCCGACAGAGCCCGACAGAGCCCGACAGAGCCCAGTAGAGCCCGACAGAGCCCGACAGAGCCCGACAGAGCCCAGTAGAGCCCGACAGAGCCCGACAGGGCCCGACAGGGGCCAGTAGAGCCCGACAGAGCCCGACAGAGCCCAGTAGAGCCCAGTAGAGCCCGACAGAGCCCGACAGAGCCCGACAGGGCCCGACAGAGCCCGACAGAGCCCGACAGGGCCCGACAGGGCCCGACAGAGCCCGACAGGGCCCGACAGGGCCCAGTAGAGCCCGAAAGAGCCCGACAGAGCCCAGTAGAGCCCAGTAGAGCCCGACAGGGCCCGATAGGGCCCGACAGGGCCCAGTAGACCCCGACAGAGCCCGACAGAGCCTGACAGAGCCCGACAGGGCCCGACAGGGCCCGACAGAGCCCGACAGAGCCCGACAGGGCCCAGTAGAGCCCGACAGAGCCCGACAGGGCCCGACAGAGCCCGACAGGGCCCAGTAGAGCCCGACAGAGCCCGACAGAGCCCGACAGAGCCCGACAGGGCCCGACAGGGCCCGACAGAGCCCGACAGAGCCCGACAGGGCCCGACAGAGCCCGAAAGGGCCCGACAGGGCCCGACAGAGCCCGACAGAGCCCGACAGAGCCTGACAGAGCCTGACAGAGCCCGACAGGGCCCGATAGAGCCCGACAGGGCACGACAGAGCCCGACCGAGCCCGACAGGGCCCAACAGAGCCCGACAGAGCCCGACAGAGCCCGACAGGGCCCGACAGAGCCCGACAGGGCCCGACAGAGCCCGACAGGGCCCGATAGAGCCCGACAGGGCCCGACAGAGCCCGACAGAGCCCGACAGGGCACGACAGAGCCCGACCGAGCCCGACAGGGCACGACAGAGCCCGACAGAGCCCGACAGAGACTGACAGAGCCCGACAGAGCCCGACAGGGCCCGACAGTGCCCAGTAGAGCCCGACAGAGCCCAGTAGAGCCCAGTAGAGCCCGACAGAGCCCGACAGAGCCCGACAGGGCCCGACAGGGCCCGACAGGGCCCAGTAGAGCCCGACAGAGCCCGACAGGGCCCGACAGAGCCCGACAGAGCCCGACAGGGCCCAGTAGAGCCCGACAGAGCCCGACAGAGCCCGACAGAGCCCGACAGGGCCCGACAGAGCCCGACAGAGCCCGACAGGGCCCGACAGGGCCCGACAGAGCCCGACAGAACCCGACAGAGCCCGACAGAGCCCGACAGGGCCCGAGAGGGCCCGACAGAGCCCGACAGGGCCCAGTAGAGCCCGACAGAGCCCGACAGAGCCCAGTAGAGCCCAGTAGAGCCCGACAGAGCCCGACAGAGCCCGACAGAGCCCAACAGAACCCGACAGAGCCCGACAGAGACCAGTTGAGCCCGACAGAGCCCGACAGAGCCCGACAGAGCCCGACAGAGCCCGACAGGGCCCGACAGGGCCCAGTAGAGCCCGACAGAGCCCGACAGAGCCCGACAGAGCCCAGTAGAGCCCGACAGAGCCCGACAGAGCCCGACAGAGCCCGACAGGGCCCAGTAGAGCCCGACAGAGCCCGACAGGGCCCGACAGAGCCCGACAGAGCCCGACAGGGCCCAGTAGAGCCCAGTAGAGCCCGACAGAGCCCAGTAGAGCCCGACAGAGCCCGACAGAGCCCTACAGAGCCCGACAGGGCCCAACAGGGCCCGACAGAGCCCGACAGAGCCCGACAGGGCCCGACAGAGCCTGACAGAGCCCGACAGGGCCCAGTAGAGCCCGACAGAGCCCGACAGAGCCCAGTAGAGCCCGACAGAGCCCGACAGAGCCCGACAGGGCCCGACAGGGCCCGACAGAGTCCGACAGAGCCCGACAGGGCCCGACAGGGCCCGACAGGGCCCGACAGAGCCCGACAGAGCCTGACAGAGCCCGACAGGGCCCGACAGGGACCGACAGAGCCCGACAGAGCCCGACAGGGCCCAGTAGAGCCCGACAGAGCCCGACAGAGCCCGACAGAGCCCGACAGAGCCCGACAGGGCCCAGTAGAGCCCGACAGAACCCGACAGAGCCCGACAGAGCCCGACAGGGCCCGACAGGGCCCGACAGGGCTCGACAGGGCCCAGTAGAGCCCGATAGAGCCCGACAGAGCCCGACAGAGCCCGACAGGGCCCGACAGAGCCCGACAGAGCCCGACAGGGCCCGACAGGGCCCGACAGGGCCCGACAGAGCCCGACAGGGCCCGACAGAGCCCGACAGAGCCCGACAGGGTACGACAGAGCCCAGTAGAGCCCGACAGAGCCCGACAGAGCCCGACAGAGCCCAGTAGAGCCCGACAGAGCCCGACAGAGCCCAGTAGAGCCCGACAGAGCCGAGAGGGCCCGACAGAGCCCGACAGAGCCCGACAGGGCCCGACAGGGCCCGACAGAGCCCGACAGAGCCCGACAGGGCCCAGTAGAGCCCGACAGAGCCCGACAGGGCCCGACAGAGCCCGACAGGGCCCGACAGAGCCCGACAGAGCCCGACAGAGCCCAGTAGAGCCCGACAGAGCCCGACAGAGCCCGACAGAGCCCAGTAGAGCCCGACAGAGCCCGACAGGGCCCGACAGGGCCCGACAGGGGCCAGTAGAGCCCGACAGAGCCCGACAGAGCCCAGTAGAGCCCAGTAGAGCCCGACAGAGCCCGACAGAGCCCGACAGAGCCCGACAGGGCCCGACAGGGCCCGACACAGCCCGACAGAGCCCGACAGGGCCCGACAGGGCCCAGTAGAGCCCGACAGAGCCCGACAGAGCCCGACAGGGCCCGACAGGGCCCAGTAGAGCCCAGTAGAGCCCGACAGGGCCCGATAGGGCCCGACAGGGCCCAGTAGAGCCCGACAGAGCCCGACAGAGCCTGACAGAGCCCGACAGGGCCCGAGAGCGCCCGACAGAGCCCGACAGAGCCCGACAGGGCCCAGTAGAGCCCGACAGAGCCCGACAGAGCCCGACAGAGCCCGACAGGGCCCAGTAGAGCCCGACAGAGCCCGACAGAGCCCGACAGAGCCCGACAGAGCCCGACAGGGCCCGACAGAGCCCGACAGAGCCCGACAGGGCCCGACAGGGCCCGACAGAGCCCGACAGGGCCCGACAGGGCCCGACCTGGCCCGACAGAGCCCGACAGGGCCCAGTAGAGCCCGACAGAGCCCGACAGAGCCCGACAGAGCCCGACAGAGCCCGACAGGGCCCAGTAGAGCCCGACAGAGCCCGACAGAGCCCGACAGAGCCCGACAGGGCCCGACAGGGCCCGACAGGGCCCGACAGGGCCCAGTAGAGCCCGATAGAGCCCGAGAGAGCCCGACAGAGCCCGACAGGGCCCGACAGAGCCCGACAGAGCCCGACAGGGCCCGACAGGGCCCGACAGAGCCCGACAGGGCCCGATAGAGCCCGACAGGGCCCGACAGAGCCCGACAGAGCCCGACAGGGCACGACAGAGCCCGACAGAGCCCGACAGGGCCCGACAGGGCCCGACAGAGCCCGACAGAGCCCGACAGAGCCTGACAGAGCCCGACAGGGCCCGACAGGGCCCGACAGAGCCCGACAGGGCCCGACAGGGCCCAGTAGAGCCCGAAAGAGCCCGACAGAGCCCAGTAGAGCCCAGTAGAGCCCGACAGGGCCCGATAGGGCCCGACAGGGCCCAGTAGAGCCCGACAGAGCCCGACAGAGCCTGACAGAGCCCGACAGGGCCCGACAGGGCCCGACAGAGCCCGACAGAGCCCGACAGGGCCCAGTAGAGCCCGACAGAGCCCGACAGAGCCCGACAGAGCCCGACAGGGCCCAGTAGAGCCCGACAGAGCCCGACAGAGCCCGACAGAGCCCGACAGGGCCCGACAGGGCCCGACAGAGCCCGACAGAGCCCGACAGGGCCCGACAGAGCCCGAAAGGGCCCGACAGGGCCCGACAGAGCCCGACAGAGCCCGACAGAGCCTGACAGAGCCCGACAGGGCCCGATAGAGCCCGACAGGGCACGACAGAGCCCGACCGAGCCCGACAGGGCCCAACAGAGCCCGACAGAGCCCGACAGAGCCCGACAGGGCCCGACAGAGCCCGACAGGGCCCGACAGAGCCCGACAGGGCCCGATAGAGCCCGACAGGGCCCGACAGAGCCCGACAGAGCCCGACAGGGCACGACAGAGCCCGACCGAGCCCGACAGGGCCCGACAGAGCCCGACAGAGACTGACAGAGCCCGACAGAGCCCGACAGGGCCCGACAGTGCCCAGTAGAGCCCGACAGAGCCCAGTAGAGCCCAGTAGAGCCCGACAGAGCCCGACAGAGCCCGACAGGGCCCGACAGGGCCCGACAGGGCCCAGTAGAGCCCGACAGAGCCCGACAGGGCCCGACAGAGCCCGACAGAGCCCGACAGGGCCCGACAGAGCCCGACAGAGCCCGACAGAGCCCGACAGAGCCCGACAGAGCCCGACAGGGCCCGACAGAGCCCGACAGAGCCCGACAGGGCCCGACAGGGCCCGACAGAGCCCGACAGAACCCGACAGAGCCCGACAGAGCCCGACAGGGCCCGAGAGGGCCCGACAGAGCCCGACAGGGCCCAGTAGAGCCCGACAGAGCCCGACAGAGCCCAGTAGAGCCCAGTAGAGCCCGACAGAGCCCGACAGAGCCCGACAGAGCCCAACAGAACCCGACAGAGCCCGACAGAGACCAGTTGAGCCCGACAGAGCCCGACAGAGCCCGACAGAGCCCGACAGGGCCCGACAGGGCCCAGTAGAGCCCGACAGAGCCCGACAGAGCCCGACAGAGCCCAGTAGAGCCCGACAGAGCCCGACAGAGCCCGACAGGGCCCAGTAGAGCCCGACAGAGCCCGACAGGGCCCGACAGAGCCCGACAGAGCCCGACAGGGCCCAGTAGAGCCCAGTAGAGCCCGACAGAGCCCAGTAGAGCCCGACAGAGCCCGACAGAGCCCTACAGAGCCCGACAGGGCCCAACAGGGCCCGACAGAGCCCGACAGGGCCCAACAGAGCCCGACAGAGCCCGACAGAGCCCGACAGGGCCCGACAGAGCCTGACAGAGCCCGACAGGGCCCAGTAGAGCCCGACAGAGCCCGACAGAGCCCGACAGAGCCCAGTAGAGCCCGACAGAGCCCGACAGAGCCCGACAGGGCCCGACAGGGCCCGACAGAGTCCGACAGAGCCCGACAGGGCCCGACAGGGCCCGACAGGGCCCGACAGAGCCCGACAGAGCCTGACAGAGCCCGACAGGGCCCGACAGGGACCGACAGAGCCCGACAGAGCCCGACAGGGCCCAGTAGAGCCCGACAGAGCCCGACAGAGCCCGACAGAGCCCGACAGAGCCCGACAGGGCCCAGTAGAGCCCGACAGAGCCCGACAGAGCCCGACAGAGCCCGACAGGGCCCGACAGGGCCCGACAGGGCTCGACAGGGCCCAGTAGAGCCCGATAGAGCCCGACAGAGCCCGACAGAGCCCGACAGGGCCCGACAGAGCCCGACAGAGCCCGACAGGGCCCGACAGGGCCCGACAGGGCCCGACAGGGCCCGACAGAGCCCGACAGAGCCCGACAGGGTACGACAGAGCCCAGTAGAGCCCGACAGAGCCCGACAGAGCCCGACAGAGCCCAGTAGAGCCCGACAGAGCCCGACAGAGCCCAGTAGAGCCCGACAGAGCCGAGAGGGCCCGACAGAGCCCGACAGAGCCCGACAGGGCCCGACAGGGCCCGACAGAGCCCGACAGAGCCCGACAGGGCCCAGTAGAGCCCGACAGAGCCCGACAGGGCCCGACAGAGCCCGACAGGGCCCGACAGGGCCCGACAGAGCCCGACAGGGCCCGACAGAGCCCGACAGAGCCCGACAGAGCCCAGTAGAGCCCGACAGAGCCCGACAGAGCCCGACAGAGCCCAGTAGAGCCCGACAGAGCCCGACAGGGCCCGACAGGGCCCGACAGGGGCCAGTAGAGCCCGACAGAGCCCGACAGAGCCCAGTAGAGCCCAGTAGAGCCCGACAGAGCCCGACAGAGCCCGACAGAGCCCGACAGGGCCCGACAGAGCCCGACACAGCCCGACAGAGCCCGACAGGGCCCGACAGGGCCCAGTAGAGCCCGACAGAGCCCGACAGAGCCCGACAGGGCCCGACAGGGCCCAGTAGAGCCCAGTAGAGCCCGACAGGGCCCGACAGGGCCCGACAGGGCCCAGTAGAGCCCGACAGAGCCCGACAGAGCCTGACAGAGCCCGACAGGGCCCGAGAGCGCCCGACAGAGCCCGACAGAGCCCGACAGGGCCCAGTAGAGCCCGACAGAGCCCGACAGAGCCCGACAGAGCCCGACAGGGCCCAGTAGAGCCCGACAGAGCCCGACAGAGCCCGACAGAGCCCGACAGGGCCCGACAGGGCCCGACAGGGCCCGACAGAGCCCGACAGGGCCCGACAGGGCCCGACAGAGCCCGACAGGGCCCGACAGGGCCCGACAGAGCCCGACAGGGCCCAGTAGAGCCCGACAGAGCCCGACAGAGCCCGACAGAGCCCGACAGAGCCCGACAGGGCCCAGTAGAGCCCGACAGAGCCCGACAGAGCCCGACAGGGCCCAGTAGAGCCCGACAGAGCCCGACAGGGCCCGACAGAGCCCGACAGAGCCCGACAGGGCCCAGTAGAGCCCAGTAGAGCCCGACAGAGCCCAGTAGAGCCCGACAGAGCCCGACAGAGCCCTACAGAGCCCGACAGGGCCCAACAGGGCCCGACAGAGCCCGACAGGGCCCAACAGAGCCCGACAGAGCCCGACAGAGCCCGACAGGGCCCGACAGAGCCTGACAGAGCCCGACAGGGCCCAGTAGAGCCCGACAGAGCCCGACAGAGCCCGACAGAGCCCAGTAGAGCCCGACAGAGCCCGACAGAGCCCGACAGGGCCCGACAGGGCCCGACAGAGTCCGACAGAGCCCGACAGGGCCCGACAGGGCCCGACAGGGCCCGACAGAGCCCGACAGAGCCTGACAGAGCCCGACAGGGCCCGACAGGGACCGACAGAGCCCGACAGAGCCCGACAGGGCCCAGTAGAGCCCGACAGAGCCCGACAGAGCCCGACAGAGCCCGACAGAGCCCGACAGGGCCCAGTAGAGCCCGACAGAGCCCGACAGAGCCCGACAGAGCCCGACAGGGCCCGACAGGGCCCGACAGGGCTCGACAGGGCCCAGTAGAGCCCGATAGAGCCCGACAGAGCCCGACAGAGCCCGACAGGGCCCGACAGAGCCCGACAGAGCCCGACAGGGCCCGACAGGGCCCGACAGGGCCCGACAGGGCCCGACAGAGCCCGACAGAGCCCGACAGGGTACGACAGAGCCCAGTAGAGCCCGACAGAGCCCGACAGAGCCCGACAGAGCCCAGTAGAGCCCGACAGAGCCCGACAGAGCCCAGTAGAGCCCGACAGAGCCGAGAGGGCCCGACAGAGCCCGACAGAGCCCGACAGGGCCCGACAGGGCCCGACAGAGCCCGACAGAGCCCGACAGGGCCCAGTAGAGCCCGACAGAGCCCGACAGGGCCCGACAGAGCCCGACAGGGCCCGACAGAGCCCGACAGAGCCCGACAGAGCCCAGTAGAGCCCGACAGAGCCCGACAGAGCCCGACAGAGCCCAGTAGAGCCCGACAGAGCCCGACAGGGCCCGACAGGGCCCGACAGGGGCCAGTAGAGCCCGACAGAGCCCGACAGAGCCCAGTAGAGCCCAGTAGAGCCCGACAGAGCCCGACAGAGCCCGACAGAGCCCGACAGGGCCCGACAGAGCCCGACACAGCCCGACAGAGCCCGACAGGGCCCGACAGGGCCCAGTAGAGCCCGACAGAGCCCGACAGAGCCCGACAGGGCCCGACAGGGCCCAGTAGAGCCCAGTAGAGCCCGACAGGGCCCGACAGGGCCCGACAGGGCCCAGTAGAGCCCGACAGAGCCCGACAGAGCCTGACAGAGCCCGACAGAGCCTGACAGAGCCCGACAGGGCCCGAGAGCGCCCGACAGAGCCCGACAGAGCCCGACAGGGCCCAGTAGAGCCCGACAGGGCCCGACAGAGCCCGACAGAGCCCGACAGGGCCCAGTAGAGCCCGACAGAGCCCGACAGAGCCCGACAGAGCCCGACAGGGCCCGACAGGGCCCGACAGGGCCCGACAGAGCCCGACAGGGCCCGACAGGGCCCGACAGAGCCCGACAGGGCCCGACAGGGCCCGACAGAGCCCGACAGGGCCCAGTAGAGCCCGACAGAGCCCGACAGAGCCCGACAGAGCCCGACAGAGCCCGACAGGGCCCAGTAGAGCCCGACAGAGCCCGACAGAGCCCGACAGAGCCCGACAGGGCCCGACAGGGCCCGACAGGGCCCGACAGGGCCCAGTAGAGCCCGATAGAGCCCGACAGAGCCCGACAGAGCCCGACAGGGCCCGACAGAGCCCGACAGAGCCCGACAGGGCCCGACAGGGCCCGACAGAGCCCGACAGGGCCCGATAGAGCCCGACAGGGCCCGACAGAGCCCGACAGAGCCCGACAGGGCACGACAGAGCCCGACAGAGCCCGACAGGGCCCGACAGGGCCCGACAGAGCCCGACAGAGCCCGACAGAGCCTGACAGAGCCCGACAGGGCCCGACAGGGCCCGACAGGGCCCAGTAGATCCCGACAGAGCCCGACAGGGCCCGACAGAGCCCGACAGAGTCCGACAGGGCCCAGTAGAGCCCGACAGAGCCCGACAGAGCCCGACAGAGCCCGACAGGGACCGACAGAGCCCGACAGAGCCCGACAGGGCCCGACAGGGCCCGACAGAGCCCGACAGAGCCCGACAGAACCCGACAGAGCCCGACAGAGCCCGACAGGGCCCAGTAGAGCCCGACAGAGCCCGACAGAGCCCAGTAGAGCCCAGTAGAGCCCGACAGAGCCCGACAGAGACCAGATGAGCCCGACAGAGCCCGACAGAGCCCGACAGAACCCGACAGAGCCCGACAGAGCCCAGTAGAGCCCGACAGAGCCCGACAGAGCCCGACAGGGCCCAGTAGAGCCCGACAGAGCCCGACAGGGCCCGACAGAGCCTGACAGAGCCCGACAGGGCCCAGTAGAGCCCAGTAGAGCCCGACAGAGCCCAGTAGAGCCCGACAGAGCCCGACAGAGCCCTACAGAGCCCGACAGGGCCCGACAGGGCCCGACAGAGCCCGACAGGGCCCAACAGAGCCCGACAGAGCCCGACAGAGCCCGACAGGGCCCGACAGAGCCTGACAGAGCCCGACAGGGCCCAGTAGAGCCCGACAGAGCCCGACAGAGCCCGACAGAGCCCGACAGAGCCCAGTAGAGCCCGACAGAGCCCGACAGAGCCCGACAGAGCCCGACAGGGCCCGACAGAGCCCGACAGAGCCCGACAGGGCCCAGTAGAGCCCGACAGAGCCCGACAGAGCCCGACAGGGCCCGACAGGGCCCGACAGAGCCCGACAGAGCCCGACAGGGCCCGACAGGGCCCGACAGAGCCCGACAGGGCCCGACAGGTCCCAGTAGAGCCCGACAGAGCCCGACAGAGCCCGACAGAGCCCGACAGAGCCCAGTAGAGCCCGACAGAGCCCGACAGGGCCCGACAGGGCCCGACAGGGGCCAGTAGAGCCCGACAGAGCCCGACAGAGCCCAGTAGAGCCCAGTAGAGCCCGACAGAGCCCGACAGAGCCCGACAGGGCCCGACAGGGCCCGACACAGCCCGACAGAGCCCGACAGGACCCGACAGGGCCCAGTAGAGCCCGACAGAGCCCGACAGAGCCCGACAGGGCCCAGTAGAGCCCAGTAGAGCCCGACAGGGCCCGATAGGGCCCGACAGGGCCCAGTAGAGCCCGACAGAGCCCGACAGAGCCTGACAGAGCCCGACAGGGCCCGAGAGCGCCCGACAGAGCCCGACAGAGCCCGACAGGGCCCAGTAGAGCCCGACAGAGCCCGACAGAGCCCGACAGGGCCCAGTAGAGCCCGACAGAGCCCGACAGAGCCCGACAGAGCCCGACAGGGCCCGACAGGGCCCGACAGAGCCCGACAGAGCCCGACAGGGCCCGACAGAGCCCGACAGGGCCCGACAGGGCCCGACAGAGCCCGACAGGGCCCGACAGGGCCCGACAGAGCCCGACAGGGCCCGACAGAGCCCGACAGAGCCCGACAGGGCCCAGTAGAGCCCGACAGAGCCCGACAGAGCCCGACAGAGCCCGACAGAGCCCGACAGGGCCCAGTAGAGCCCGACAGAGCCCGACAGAGCCCGACAGGGCCCGACAGGGACCGACAGGGCCCGACAGGGCCCAGTAGAGCCCGATAGAGCCCGAGAGAGCCCGACAGAGCCCGACAGGGCCCGACAGGGCCCGACAGAGCCCGACAGGGCCCGACAGGGCCCGACAGGGCCCGACAGAGCCCGACAGGGCCCGACAGAGCCCGACAGGGCCCGACAGAGCCCGATAGAGCCCGACAGGGCACGACAGAGCCCGACAGAGCCCGACAGGGCCCGACAGGGCCCGACAGAGCCCGACAGAGCCCGACAGAGCCCGACAGAGCCCGACAGGGCCCAGTAGATCCCGACAGAGCCCGACAGGGCCCGACAGAGCCCGACAGAGTCCGACAGGGCCCAGTAGAGCCCGACAGAGCCCGACAGAGCCCGACAGAGCCCGACAGAGCCCGACAGGGCCCGACAGGGCCCGACAGGGCCCCACAGAGCCCGACAGAGCCCGACAGGGCCCAGTAGAGCCCGACAGAGCCCGACAGAGCCCAGTAGAGCCCGACAGAGCCCGACAGAGACCAGTTGAGCCCGACAGAGCCCGACAGAGCCCGACAGAACCCGACAGAACCCGACAGAGCCCGACAGAGCCCAGTAGAGCCCGACAGAGCCCGACAGAGCCCGACAGAGCCCGACAGGGCCCAGTAGAGCCCGACAGAGCCCGACAGGGCCCGACAGAGCCTGACAGAGCCCGACAGGGCCCAGTAGAGCCCAGTAGAGCCCGACAGAGCCCAGTAGAGCCCGACAGAGCCCGACAGAGCCCTACAGAGCCCGACAGGGCCCGACAGGGCCCGACAGAGCCCGACAGGGCCCAACAGAGCCCGACAGAGCCCGACAGAGCCCGACAGGGCCCGACAGAGCCTGACAGAGCCCGACAGGGCCCAGTAGAGCCCGACAGAGCCCGACAGAGCCCAGTAGAGCCCGACAGAGCCCGACAGAGCCCGACAGAGCCCGACAGGGCCCGACAGAGCCCAGTAGAGCCCGACTGAGCCCGACAGAGCCCTACAGAGCCCGACAGGGCCCGACAGGGCCCGACAGAGCCCGACAGGGCCCAACAGAGCCCGACAGAGCCCGACAGAGACCGACAGGGCCCGACAGAGCCTGACAGAGCCCGACAGGGCCCAGTAGAGCCCGACAGAGCCCGACAGAGCCCGACAGAGCCCGACAGAGCCCGACAGAGCCCAGTAGAGCCCGACAGAGCCCGACAGAGCCCGACAGAGCCCGACAGGGCCCGACAGAGCCCAGTAGAGCCCGACAGAGCCCGACAGAGCCCGACAGAGCCCGACAGAGCCCGACAGAGCCCAGTAGAGCCCGACAGAGCCCGACAGAGCCCGACAGAGCCCGACAGGGCCCAGTAGAGCCCGACAGAGCCCGACAGAGCCCGACAGAGCCCGACAGGGCCCAGTAGAGCGCGACAGAGACCGACAGAGCCCGACAGAGCCCGACAGAGCCCGACAGGGCCCGACAGAGCCCGACAGGGCCCGACAGGGCCCGACAGAGCCCGACAGAGCCCGACAGGGCCCGACAGGGCCCGACAGGGCCCGACAGAGCCCGACAGAGCCCGACAGGTCCCAGTAGAGCCCGACAGAGCCCGACAGAGCCCGACAGAGCCCGACAGGGCCCAGTAGAGCCCGACAGAGCCCGACAGAGCCTGACAGAGCCCGACAGGGCCCGACAGGGCCCGACAGGGCCCAGTAGAGCCCGATAGAGCCCGACAGAGCCCGACAGAGCCCGACAGAGCCCGACAGAGCCCGACAGGGCCCGACAGGGCCCGACAGGGCCCGATAGAGCCCGACAGGGCCCGACAGAGCCCGACAGAGCCCGACAGGGCACGACAGAGCCCGACAGAGCCCGACAGGGCCCGACAGGGCCCGACAGGGCCCGACAGAGCCTGACAGAGCCCGACAGGGCCCGACAGTGGCCAGTAGAGCCCGACAGAGCCCAGTAGAGCCCAGTAGAGCCCGACAGAGCCCGACAGAGCCCGACAGAGCCCGACAGGGCCCGACAGGGCCCGACAGGGCCCAGTAGAGCCCGACAGAGCCCGACAGGGCCCGACAGAGCCCGACAGAGCCCGACAGGGCCCAGTAGAGCCCGACAGAGCCCGACAGAGCCCGACAGAGCCCGACAGAGCCCGACAGGGCCCGACAGAGCCCGACAGAGCCCGACAGGGCCCGACAGAGCCCGACAGGGCCCGACAGGGCCCGACAGAGCCCGACAGAGCCCGACAGGGCCCGACAGGGCCCGACAGGGCCCGACAGAGCCCGACAGAGCCCGACAGGTCCCAGTAGAGCCCGACAGAGCCCGACAGAGCCCGACAGAGCCCGACAGGGCCCAGTAGAGCCCGACAGAGCCCGACAGAGCCTGACAGAGCCCGACAGGGCCCGATAGGGCCCGACAGGGCCCGATAGGGCCCAGTAGAGCCCGATAGAGCCCGACAGAGCCCGACAGAGCCCGACAGAGCCCGACAGAGCCCGACAGGGCCCGACAGGGCCCGACAGAGCCTGACAGGGCCCGATAGAGCCCGACAGGGCCCGACAGAGCCCGACAGAGCCCGACAGGGCACGACAGAGCCCGACAGAGCCCGACAGGGCCCGACAGGGCCCGACAGGGCCCGACAGAGCCTGACAGAGCCCGACAGGGCCCGACAGTGCCCAGTAGAGCCCGACAGAGCCCAGTAGAGCCCAGTAGAGCCCGACAGAGCCCGACAGAGCCCGACAGAGCCCGACAGGGCCCGACAGGGCCCGACAGGGCCCAGTAGAGCCCGACAGAGCCCGACAGAGCCCGACAGAGCCCGACAGGGCCCGACAGAGCCCGACAGAGCCCGACAGAGCCCGACAGGGCCCGACAGGGCCCGACAGGGCCCGACAGAGCCCGACAGGGCCCGACAGGGCCCGACAGAGCCCGACAGGGCCCAGTAGAGCCC
Source organism: Caloenas nicobarica (assembly GCF_036013445.1). Classification (NCBI taxonomy): domain Eukaryota; kingdom Metazoa; phylum Chordata; class Aves; order Columbiformes; family Columbidae; genus Caloenas; species Caloenas nicobarica. The sequence continues at coordinate 341,753 of NW_027016995.1, forward strand.
GACAGAGCCCGACAGAGCCCAGTAGAGCCCAGTAGAGCCCGACAGAGCCCGACAGAGCCCGACAGAGCCCGACAGAGCCCGACAGAGCCCGACAGAGCCCGACAGAGACCAGTTGAGCCCGACAGAGCCCGACAGAGCCCGACAGAGCCCGACAGGGCCCGACAGGGCCCAGTAGAGCCCGACAGAGCCCGACAGAGCCCGACAGAGCCCGACAGAGCCCAGTAGAGCCCGACAGAGCCCGACAGAGCCCGACAGAGCCCGACAGGGCCCAGTAGAGCCCGACAGAGCCCGACAGGGCCCGACAGAGCCCGACAGAGCCCGACAGGGCCCAGTAGAGCCCAGTAGAGCCCGACAGAGCCCAGTAGAGCCCGACAGAGCCCAACAGAGCCCTACAGAGCCCGACAGGGCCCGACAGGGCCCGACAGGGCCCGACAGAGCCCGACAGAGCCCGACAGAGCCCGACAGGGCCCAGTAGAGCCCGACAGAGCCCGACAGAGCCCGACAGAGCCCGACAGAGCCCGACAGAGCCCAGTAGAGCCCGACAGAGCCCGACAGAGCCCGACAGAGCCCGACAGGGCCCGACAGAGCCCGACAGGGCCCGACAGAGCCCGACAGAGCCCGACAGGGCCCGACAGGGCCCGACAGGGCCCGACAGAGCCCGACAGGGCCAGACAGAGCCCGACAGGGCCCGACAGGGCCCGACAGGGCCCAGTAGAGCCCGACAGAGCCCGACAGAGCCCGACAGGGCCCGACAGAGCCCGACAGGGCCCGACAGAGCCCAGTAGAGCCCGACAGAGCCCGACAGAGCCCGACAGAGCCCGACAGGGCCCGACAGGGCCCGACAGAGCCCGACAGAGCCCGACAGAGCCCGACAGGGCCCGACAGGGCCCAGTAGAGCCCGACAGAGCCCGACAGAGCCCGACAGAACCCGTCAGAGCCCGACAGAGCCCGACAGAGCCCGACAGAGTCCGACAGGTCCCAGTAGAGCCCGACAGAGCCCGACAGAGCCCGACAGAGCCCGACAGGGCCCAGTAGAGCCCGACATAGCCCGACAGAGACCGACAGGGCCCGACAGGGCCCAGTAGAGCCCGACAGAGCCCGACAGAGCCCGACAGAGCCCGACAGAGCCCGACAGGGCCCGACAGGGCCCGACAGAGCCCGACAGCGCCCGACAGGGCCCAGTAGAGCCCGACAGAGCCCGACAGAGCCCGACAGAGCCCGACAGGGCCCGACAGGGCCCAGTAGAGCCCGACAGAGCCCGACAGGGCCCGACAGAGCCCGACAGAGCCCGACAGAGCCCGACAGCCCCAGTAGAGCCCGACAGAGCCCGACAGGGCCCAGTAGAGCCCGACAGAGCCCGACAGAGCCCGACAGAGCCCGACAGGGCCCGACAGGGCCCGACAGATCCCGACAGGGCCCGACAGAGCCCGACAGGGCCCGACAGGGCCCAGTAGAGCCCGACAGAGCCCGACAGAGCCCGACAGAGCCCGACAGAGCCCAGTAGAGCCCGACAGAGCCCGACAGAGCCCGACAGAGCCCGACAGGTCCCGACAGAGCCCGACAGAGCCCGACAGGGCCCGACAGGGCCCGACAGAGCCCGACAGGGCCCAGTAGAGCCCGACAGAGCCCGACAGAGCCCAGTAGAGCCCGACAGAGCCCGACAGAGCCCGACAGAGCCCAGTAGAGGCCGACAGAGCCCGACAGGGCCCGACAGGGCCCGACAGGGCCCGACAGGGCCCGACAGGGCCCGACAGAGCCCGACAGAGCCCGACAGAGCCCGACAGGGCCCGACAGAGCCAGACAGAGCCCGACAGGGCCCGACAGAGCCCGACAGGGCCCGACAGGACCCCACAGAGCCCGACAGAGCCCGACAGAGCCCGACAGGGCCCGACAGAGCCCGACAGACCCCGACAGAGCCCGACAGGGCCCCACAGAGCCCGACAGAGCCCGACAGGGCCCAGTAGATCCCGACAGAGCCCGACAGAGCCCGACAGAGCCCGACAGAGCCCAGTAGAGCCCGACAGAGCCCGACAGAGCCCGACAGGGGCCGATAGGGCCCAACAGAACCCGACAGAGCCCGACAGAGCCCGACAGGGCCCAGTAGAGCCCGACAGAGCCCGACAGAGCCCGACAGAGCCCAGTAGAGCCCGACAGAGCCCGACAGAGCCCGACAGGGCCCGACAGGGCCCGACCGAGCCCGACAGAGCCCGACAGGGCCCGACAGGGCCCGACAGAGCCCAGTAGAGCCCGACAGAGCCCGACAGAGCCCGACAGAGCCCGACAGGGCCCGACAGGGCCCGACAGGGCCCAGTAGAGCCCGACAGAGCCTGACAGAGCCCGACAGAGCCCGACAGGGCCCGACAGAGCCCGACAGAGCCCGACAGGGCCCGACAGGGCCCGACAGAGCCCGACAGGGCCCGACAGGGCACGACAGAGCCCGACAGAGCCCGACAGGGCCCGACAGAGCCCGACAGAGCCCGACAGAGCCCGACAGAACCCGACAGAGCCCGACAGAGCCCAGTAGAGCCCAGTAGAGCCCGACAGAGCCCGACAGAGCCCGACAGAGCCCGACAGGGCCCGACAGGGCCCAGTAGAGCCCGACAGAGCCCGACAGAGCCCGACAGAGCCCGACAGAGCCCGACAGGGCCCGACAGGGCCCAGTAGAGCCCGACAGATCCCGACAGAGCCCGACAGAGCCCGACAGGGCCTGACAGAGCCCAGTAGAGCCCAGTAGAGCCCGACAGAGCCCGACAGAGCCCGACAGAGCCCGACAGAGCCCAGTAGAGCCCGACAGATCCCGACAGAGCCCGACAGAGCCCAGTAGAGCCCGACAGAGCCCGACAGGGCCCGACAGGGCCCGACAGGGGCCAGTAGAGCCCGACAGAGCCCGACAGAGCCCAGTAGAGCCCAGTAGAGCCCGACAGAGCCCGACAGAGCCCGACAGAGCCCGACAGGGCCCGACAGAGCCCGACAGAGCCCGACAGGGCCCAGTAGAGCCCGACAGAGGCCGACAGAGCCCGACAGAGCCTGACAGAGCCCGACAGGGCCTGACAGGGCCCGACAGAGCCCGACAGAGCCCGACAGAGCCCGACAGGGCCCAGTAGAGCCCGACAGAGCCCGACAGAGCCTGACAGAGCCCGACAGGGCCCAGTAGAGCCCGACAGAGCCCGACAGAGCCTGACAGAGCCCGACAGGGCCCGACAGGGCCCAGTAGAGCCCGATAGAGCCCGACAGGGCCCGACAGAGCCCGACAGGGCCCGACAGAGCCCGACAGAGCCCGACAGGGCCCGACAGGGCCCCACAGAGCCCGACAGAGCCCGACAGAGCCCGACAGGGCCCGACAGAGCCCGACAGACCCCGACAGAGCCCGACAGGGCCCCACAGAGCCCGACAGAGCCCGACAGGGCCCAGTAGATCCCGACAGAGCCCGACAGAGCCCAGTAGAGCCCGACAGAGCCCGACAGAGCCCGACAGGGCCCGATAGGGCCCAACAGAACCCGACAGAGCCCGACAGAGCCCGACAGGGCCCAGTAGAGCCCGACAGAGCCCGACAGAGCCCGACAGAGCCCGACAGAGCCCAGTAGAGCCCGACAGAGCCCGACAGAGCCCGACAGGGCCCGACAGGGCCCGACCGAGCCCGACAGAGCCCGACAGGGCCCGACAGGGCCCGACAGAGCCCAGTAGAGCCCGACAGAGCCCGACAGAGCCCGACAGAGCCCGACAGGGCCCGACAGGGCCCGACAGGGCCCAGTAGAGCCCGACAGAGCCTGACAGAGCCCGACAGAGCCCGACAGGGCCCGACAGAGCCCGACAGAGCCCGACAGGGCCCGACAGGGCCCGACAGAGCCCGACAGGGCCCGACAGGGCACGACAGAGCCCGACAGAGCCCGACAGGGCCCGACAGAGCCCGACAGAGCCCGACAGAGCCCGACAGAACCCGACAGAACCCGACAGAGCCCGACAGAGCCCAGTAGAGCCCAGTAGAGCCCGACAGAGCCCGACAGAGCCCGACAGAGCCCGACAGGGCCCGACAGGGCGCAGTAGAGCCCGACAGAGCCCGACAGAGCCCGACAGAGCCCGACAGAGCCCGACAGGGCCCGACAGGGCCCAGTAGAGCCCGACAGATCCCGACAGAGCCCGACAGAGCCCGACAGGGCCCGACAGAGCCCAGTAGAGCCCAGTAGAGCCCGACAGAGCCCGACAGAGCCCGACAGAGCCCGACAGAGCCCAGTAGAGCCCGACAGATCCCGACAGAGCCCGACAGAGCCCAGTAGAGCCCGACAGAGCCCGACAGGGCCCGACAGGGCCCGACAGGGGCCAGTAGAGCCCGACAGAGCCCGGCAGAGCCCAGTAGAGCCCAGTAGAGCCCGACAGAGCCCGACAGAGCCCGACAGAGCCCGACAGAGCCCGACAGGGCCCAGTAGAGCCCGACAGAGGCCGACAGAGCCCGACAGAGCCTGACAGAGCCCGACAGGGCCTGACAGGGCCCGACAGAGCCCGACAGAGCCCGACAGAGCCCGACAGGGCCCAGTAGAGCCCGACAGAGCCCGACAGAGCCTGACAGAGCCCGACAGGGCCCAGTAGAGCCCGACAGAGCCCGACAGAGCCTGACAGAGCCCGACAGGGCCCGACAGGGCCCGACAGGGCCCAGTAGAGCCCGATAGAGCCCGACAGGGCCCGACAGGGCCCGACAGGGCCCGACAGAGCCCGACAGAGCCCGACAGGGCACGACAGAGCCCGACAGAGCCCGACAGGGCCCGACAGGGCCCGACGGAGCCCGACAGAGCCTGACAGAGCCCGACAGAGCCCGACAGGGCCCGACAGGGCCCAGTAGAACCCGACAGAGCCCAGTAGAGCCCAGTAGAGCCCGACAGAGCCCGACAGAGCCCGACAGAGCCCGACAGGGCCCGACAGGGCCCGACAGGGCCCAGTAGAGCCCGACAGAGCCCGACAGGGCCCGACAGAGCCCGACAGGGCCCAGTAGAGCCCGACAGAGCCCGACAGAGCCCGACAGAGCCCGACAGAGCCCGACAGGGCCCGACAGGGCCCGACAGAGCCCGACAGAGCCCGACAGGGCCCGACAGGGCCCGACAGGGCCCGACAGAGCCCGACAGAACCCGACAGAGCCCGACAGAGCCCGACAGGGCCCGACAGGGCCCGACAGAGCCCGACAGGGCCCAGTAGAGCCCGACAGAGCCCGACAGAGCCCAGTAGAGCCCAGTAGAGCCCGACAGAGCCCGACAGAGCCCGACAGAGCCCGACAGAACCCGACAGAGCCCGACAGAGACCAGTTGAGCCCGACAGAGCCCGACAGATCCCGACAGAGCCCGACAGAGCCCGACAGGGCCCAGTAGAGCCCGACAGAGCCCGACAGGGACCGACAGAGCCCGACAGAGCCCGACAGGGCCCAGTAGAGCCCAGTAGAGCCCGACAGAGCCCAGTAGAGCCCGACAGAGACCGACAGAGCCCAGTAGAGCCCGACAGGGCCCGACAGAGCCCGACAGGGCCCAACAGAGCCCGACAGAGCCCGACAGAGCCCGACAGAGCCTGACAGAGCCCGACAGGGCCCAGTAGAGCCCGACAGAGCCCGACAGAGCCCGACAGAGCCCGACAGAGCCCAGTAGAGCCCGACAGAGCCCGACAGAGCCCGACAGGGCCCAACAGAGCCCGACAGAGCCCGACAGAGCCCGACAGAGCCCGACAGACCCCGACAGAGCCCGACAGGGCCCGACAGGGCCCGACAGGGCCCGACAGAGCCCGACAGAGCCCGACAGAGCCCGACAGGGCCCGACAGAGCCCGACAGGGCCCGACAGAGCCCAGTAGAGCCCGACAGAGCCCGACAGAGCCCGACAGAGCCCGACAGAGCCCGACAGGGCCCGACAGGGCCCAGTAGAGCCCGACAGAGCCCGACAGAGCCCGACAGAGCCCGACAGAGCCCGACAGAGCCCGACAGGGCCCGACAGGGCCCGACAGAGCCCGACAGGGCCCGACAGAACCCGTCAGAGCCCGACAGAGCCCGACAGAGCCCGACAGAGCCCGACAGAGTCCGACAGGTCCCAGTAGAGCCCGACAGAGCCCGACAGAGCCCGACAGAGCCCGACAGGGCCCAACAGAGCCCGACAGAGCCCGACAGGGCCCGACAGGGCCCAGTAGAGCCCGACAGAGCCGAAAGGGCCCGACAGAGCCCGACAGGGCCCAGTAGAGCCCGACATAGCCCGACAGAGCCCGACAGAACCCGACAGGGCCCAGTAGAGCCCGACAGAGCCCGACAGAGCCCGACAGAGCCCGACAGCGCCCGACAGGGCCCAGTAGAGCCCGACAGAGCCCGACAGAGCCCGACAGAGCCCGACAGAGCCCGACAGGGCCCGACAGGGCCCAGTAGAGCCCGACAGAGCCCGACAGGGCCCAGTAGAGCCCGACAGAGCCCGACAGAGCCCGACAGAGCCCGACAGGGCCCGACAGGGCCCGACAGATCCCGACAGGGCCCGACAGAGCCCGACAGAGCCTGACAGGGCCCGACAGAGCCCGACAGAGCCTGACAGGGCCCAGTAGAGCCCGACAGAGCCCGACAGAGCCCGACAGAGCCCAGTAGAGCCCGACAGAGCCCGACAGAGCCCGACAGATCCCGACAGAGCCCGACAGAGCCCGACAGAGCCCAGTAGAGCCCGACAGAGCCCGACAGAGCCCGACAGAGCCCAGTAGAGGCCGACAGAGCCCGACAGGGCCCGACAGGGCCCGAAAGGGGCCAGTAGAGCCCGACAGAGTCCGACAGAGCCCAGTAGAGCCCAGTAGAGCCCGACAGAGCCCGACAGAGCCCGACAGAGCCCGACAGGGCCCGACAGAGCCCGACAGAGCCCGACAGGGCCCGACAGGGCCCGACAGGGCCCGACAGGGCCCAGTAGAGCCCGAAAGAGCCCGACATAGCCCAGTAGAGCCCAGTAGAGCCCGACAGGGCCCGATAGGGCCCGACAGGGCCCAGTAGAGCCCGACAGAGCCCGACAGAGCCTGACAGAGCCCGACAGGGCCCGACAGGGCCCGACAGAGCCCGACAGAGCCCGACAGGTCCCAGTAGAGCCCGACAGAGCCCGACAGAGCCCGACAGAGCCCGACAGGGCCCAGTAGAGCCCGACAGAGCCCGACAGAGCCTGACAGAGCCCGACAGGGCCCGACAGGGCCCGACAGGGCCCGACAGGGCCCGATAGGGCCCAGTAGAGCCCGATAGAGCCCGACAGAGCCCGACAGAGCCCGACAGAGCCCGACAGAGCCCGACAGGGCCCGACAGGGCCCGACAGAGCCTGACAGGGCCCGATAGAGCCCGACAGGGCCCGACAGAGCCCGACAGAGCCCGACAGGGCACGACAGAGCCCGACAGAGCCCGACAGGGCCCGACAGGGCCCGACAGAGCCCGACAGAGCCTGACAGAGCCCGACAGAGCCCGACAGGGCCCGACAGTGCCCAGTAGAGCCCGACAGAGCCCAGTAGAGCCCAGTAGAGCCCGACAGAGCCCGACAGAGCCCGACAGAGCCCGACAGGGCCCGACAGGGCCCGACAGGGCCCAGTAGAGCCTGACAGAGCCCGACAGGGCCCGACAGAGCCCGACAGAGCCCGACAGGGCCCAGTAGAGCCCGACAGAGCCCGACAGAGCCCGACAGAGCCCGACAGAGCCCGACAGAGCCCGACAGGGCCCGACAGAGCCCGACAGAGCCCGACAGGGCCCGACAGGGCCCGACAGAGCCCGACAGAGCCCGACAGGGCCCGACAGGGCCCGACAGAGCCCGACAGGGCCCAGTAGAGCCCGACAGAGCCCGACAGAGCCCAGTAGAGCCCAGTAGAGCCCGACACAGCCCGACAGAGCCCGACAGAGCCCGACAGAGCCCGACAGAGCCCGACAGAGACCAGTTGAGCCCGACAGAGCCCGACAGAGCCCGACAGAGCCCGACAGGGCCCAGTAGAGCCCGACAGAGCCCGACAGAGCCCGACAGAGCCCAGTAGAGCCCGACAGAGCCCGACAGAGCCCGACAGAGCCCGACAGGGCCCAGTAGAGCCCGACAGAGCCCGACAGGGCCCGACAGAGCCCGACAGAGCCCGACAGGGCCCAGTAGAGCCCAGTAGAGCCCGACAGAGCCCAGTAGAGCCCGACAGAGCCCGACAGAGCCCTACAGAGCCCGACAGGGCCCGACAGGGCCCGACAGGGCCCGACAGAGCCCGACAGGGCCCAACAGAGCCCGACAGAGCCCGACAGAGCCCGACAGGGCCCGACAGAGCCTGACAGAGCCCGACAGGGCCCAGTAGAGCCCGACAGAGCCCGACAGAGCCCGACAGAGCCCGACAGAGCCCAGTAGAGCCCGACAGAGCCCGACAGAGCCCGACAGAGCCCGACAGGGCCCGACAGAGCCCGACAGGGCCCGACAGAGCCCGACAGAGCCCGACAGGGCCCGACAGGGCCCGACAGGGCCCGACAGAGCCCGACAGAGCCCGACAGGGCCAGACAGAGCCCGACAGGGCCCGACAGGGCCCGACAGGGCCCAGTAGAGCCCGACAGAGCCCGACAGAGCCCGACAGGGCCCGACAGAGCCCGACAGGGCCCGACAGAGCCCAGTAGAGCCCGACAGAGCCCGACAGAGCCCGACAGAGCCCGACAGGGCCCGACAGGGCCCGACAGAGCCCGACAGAGCCCGACAGGGCCCGACAGGGCCCAGTAGAGCCCGACAGAGCCCGACAGAGCCCGACAGAACCCGTCAGAGCCCGACAGAGCCCGACAGAGCCCGACAGAGTCCGACAGGTCCCAGTAGAGCCCGACAGAGCCCGACAGAGCCCGACAGAGCCCGACAGAGCCCGACAGGGCCCGACAGGGCCCAGTAGAGCCCGACAGAGCCCGACAGGGCCCGACAGGGCCCGACAGGGCCCGACAGAGCCCGACAGGGCCCAGTAGAGCCCGACAGAGCCCGACAGAGCCCGACAGAGCCCGACAGGGCCCGACAGGGCCCGACAGATCCCGACAGGGCCCGACAGAGCCCGACAGGGCCCAGTAGAGCCCGACAGGGCCCGACAGAGCCCGACAGAGCCCGACAGGGCCCGACAGAGCCCGACAGAGCCCGACAGAGCCCAGTAGAGCCCGACAGAGCCCGACAGAGCCCGACAGAGCCCGACAGAGCCCGACAGGTCCCGACAGAGCCCGACAGAGCCCGACAGGGCCCGACAGGGCCCGACAGGGCCCAGTAGAGCCCGACAGAGCCCGACAGAGCCCAGTAGAGCCCGACAGAGCCCGACAGAGCCCGACAGAGCCCGACAGAGCCCAGTAGAGGCCGACAGAGCCCGACAGAGCCCGACAGGGCCCGACAGGGCCCAGTAGAGCCCGACAGAGCCCGACAGGGCCCGACAGAGCCAGACAGAGCCCGACAGGGCCCGACAGAGCCCGACAGGGCCCGACAGGGCCCCACAGAGCCCGACAGAGCCCGACAGAGCCCGACAGGGCCCGACAGAGCCCGACAGACCCCGACAGAGCCCGACAGGGCCCCACAGAGCCCGACAGGGCCCGACAGGGCCCGACAGAACCCGACAGAGCCCGACAGAGCCCGACAGGGCCCAGTAGAGCCCGACAGAGCCCGACAGAGCCCGACAGAGCCCGACAGAGCCCGACAGAGCCCAGTAGAGCCCGACAGAGCCCGACAGAGCCCGACAGGGCCCGACAGGGCCCGACAGAGCCCGACAGAGCCCGACAGGGCCCGACAGGGCCCGACAGAGCCCAGTAGAGCCCGACAGAGCCCGACAGAGCCCGACAGGGCCCGACAGGGCCCGACAGGGCCCAGTAGAGCCCGACAGAGCCCGACAGAGCCCGACAGAGCCCGACAGGGCCCGACAGAGCCCGACAGAGCCCGACAGGGCCCGACAGGGCCCGACAGAGCCCGACAGGGCCCGACAGGGCCCGACAGAGCCCGACAGAGCCCGACAGGGCCCGACAGGGCCCGACAGAGCCCGACAGGGCCCAGTAGAGCCCGACAGAGCCCGACAGAGCCCAGTAGAGCCCAGTAGAGCCCGACAGAGCCCGACAGAGCCCGACAGAGCCCGACAGAACCCGACAGAGCCCGACAGAGACCAGTTGAGCCAGACAGAGCCCGACAGATCCCGACAGAGCCCGACAGAGCCCGACAGGGCCCAGTAGAGCCCGACAGAGCCCGACAGGGCCCGACAGAGCCCGACAGAGCCCGACAGGGCCCAGTAGAGCCCAGTAGAGCCCGACAGAGCCCAGTAGAGCCCGACAGAGCCCGACAGAGCCCTACAGAGCCCGACAGGGCCCGACAGGGCCCGACAGAGCCCGACAGGGCCCAACAGAGCCCGACAGAGCCCGACAGAGCCCGACAGGGCCCGACAGAGCCCGACAGAGCCCGACAGAGCCCGACAGAACCCGACAGAGCCCGACAGAGCCCAGTAGAGCCCAGTAGAGCCCGACAGAGCCCGACAGAGCCCGACAGGGCCCGACAGGGCCCAGTAGAGCCCGACAGAGCCCGACAGAGCCCGACAGAGCCCGACAGGGCCCGACACAGCCCGACAGGGCCCGACAGGGCCCGACAGGGCCCGACAGAGCCCGACAGGGCCCAGTAGAGCCCGACAGAGCCCGACAGAGCCCGACAGAGCCCGACAGAGCCCGACAGGGCCCGACAGGGCCCAGTAGAGCCCAGTAGAGCCCGACAGAGCCCGACACAGCCCGACAGAGCCCGACAGAGCCCGACAGGGCCCGACAGAGCCCGACAGAGCCCCACAGGGCCCGACAGGGCCCGACAGGGCCCGACAGAGCCCGACAGAGCCCGACAGAGCCCGACAGGGCCCAGTAGAGCCCGACAGAGCCCGACAGAGCCCGACAGAGCACAGTAGAGACCAGTAGAGCCCGACAGAGCCCGACAGAGCCCGACAGAGCCCGACAGAGCCCGACAGGGCCCGACAGGGCCCAGTAGAGCCCGACAGGGAACAGTAGAGCCCAGTAGAGCCCGACAGAGCCCGACAGAGCCCGACACAGCCCAACAGAGCCCGACAGAGCCCGACAGAGCCCGACAGGGCCCGACAGGGCCCGACAGAACCCGACAGAGCCCTACAGAGCCCAGTAGAGCCCGACAGAGCCCGACAGAGCCCGACAGAGCCCGACAGGGCCCGACAGGGCCCGACAGGGCCCAGTAGAGCCCGACAGGGCCCGACAGGGCCCAGTAGAGCCCGACAGAACCCGACAGAGCCCGACAGAGCCCGACAGAGCCCGACAGGGCCCAGTAGAGCCCGACAGAGCCCGACAGAGCCCGACAGAGCCCGACAGGGCCCAGTAGAGCCCGACAGAGCCCGACAGAGCCCGACAGAGCCCGACAGGGCCCGACAGGGCCCGACAGATCCCGACAGGGCCCGACAGAGCCCGACAGAGCCCGACAGGGCCCAGTAGAGCCCGACAGAGCCCGACAGAGCCCGACAGAGCCCAGTAGAGCCCGACAGAGCCCGACAGAGCCCGACAGAGCCCGACAGAGCCCGACAGGTCCCGACAGAGCCCGACAGAGCCCGACAGGGCCCGACAGGGCCCGACAGGGCCCAGTAGAGCCCGACAGAGCCCGACAGAGCCCAGTAGAGCCCGACAGAGCCCGACAGAGCCCGACAGAGCCCGACAGAGCCCAGTAGAGGCCGACAGAGCCCGACAGAGCCCGACAGGGCCCGACAGGGCCCGACAGGGCCCAGTAGAGCCCGACAGAGCCCGACAGGGCCCGACAGAGCCAGACAGAGCCCGACAGGGCCCGACAGAGCCCGACAGGGCCCGACAGGGCCCCACAGAGCCCGACAGAGCCCGACAGAGCCCGACAGGGCCCAGTAGATCCCGACAGAGCCCGACAGAGCCCGACAGAGCCCGACAGAGCCCGACAGAGCCCAGTAGAGCCCGACAGAGCCCGACAGAGCCCGACAGGGCCCGACAGGGCCCGACAGAACCCGACAGAGCCCGACAGAGCCCGACAGGGCCCAGTAGAGCCCGACAGAGCCCGACAGAGCCCGACAGAGCCCGACAGAGCCCAGTAGAGCCCGACAGAGCCCGACAGAGCCCGACAGGGCCCGACAGGGCCCGACAGAGCCCGACAGAGCCCGACAGGGCCCGACAGGGCCCGACAGAGCCCAGTAGAGCCCGACAGAGCCCGACAGAGCCCGACAGAGCCCGACAGGGCCCGACAGGGCCCGACAGGGCCCAGTAGAGCCCGACAGAGCCCGACAGAGCCCGACAGAGCCCGACAGGGCCCGACAGAGCCCGACAGAGCCCGACAGGGCCCGACAGGGCCCGACAGAGCCCGACAGAGCCCGACAGGGCCCGACAGGGCCCGACAGAGCCCGACAGGGCCCAGTAGAGCCCGACAGAGCCCGACAGAGCCCAGTAGAGCCCAGTAGAGCCCGAAAGAGCCCGACAGAGCCCGACAGAGCCCGACAGAACCCGACAGAGCCCGACAGAGACCAGTTGAGCCCGACAGAGCCCGACAGATCCCGACAGAGCCCGACAGAGCCCGACAGGGCCCAGTAGAGCCCGACAGAGCCCGACAGGGCCCGACAGAGCCCGACAGAGCCCGACAGGGCCCAGTAGAGCCCAGTAGAGCCCGACAGAGCCCAGTAGAGCCCGACAGAGCCCGACAGAGCCCTACAGAGCCCGACAGGGCCCGACAGGGCCCGACAGAGCCCGACAGGGCCCAACAGAGCCCGACAGAGCCCGACAGAGCCCGACAGGGCCCGACAGAGCCCGACAGAGCCCGACAGAGCCCGCCAGAGCCCGACAGAACCTGACAGAGCCCGACAGAGCCCAGTAGAGCCCAGTAGAGCCCGACAGAGCCCGACAGAGCCCGACAGGGCCCGACAGGGCCCAGTAGAGCCCGACAGAGCCCGACAGAGCCCGACAGAGCCCGACAGGGCCCGACAGGGCCCAGTAGAGCCCAGTAGAGCCCGACAGAGCCCGACAGAGCCCGACACAGCCCGACAGAGCCCGACAGAGCCCGACAGGGCCCGACAGAGCCCGACAGAGCCCGACAGAGCCCGACAGGGCCCGACAGAGCCCGACAGAGCCCGACAGGGCCCAGTAGAGCCCGACAGAGCCCGACAGAGCCCGACAGAGCCCGACAGAGCCCGACAGGGCCCGACAGAGCCCAGTAGAGCCCAGTAGAGCCCGACAGAGCCCGACACAGCCCGACAGAGCCCGACAGAGCCCGACAGGGCCCGACAGAGCCCGACAGAGCCCGACAGGGCCCGACAGGGCCCGACAGGGCCCGACAGAGCCCGACAGAGCCCGACAGAGCCCGACAGGGCCCAGTAGAGCCCGACAGAGCCCGACAGAGCCCGACAGAGCACAGTAGAGACCAGTAGAGCCCGACAGAGCCCGACAGAGCCCGACAGAGCCCGACAGGGCCCAGTAGAGCCCGACAGGGAACAGTAGAGCCCAGTAGAGCCCGACAGAGCCCGACAGAGCCCGACACAGCCCAACAGAGCCCGACAGAGCCCGACAGAGCCCGACAGGGCCCGACAGGGCCCGACAGAACCCGACAGAGCCCTACAGAGCCCAGTAGAGCCCGACAGAGCCCGACAGAGCCCGACAGGGCCCGACAGGGCCCGACAGGGCCCAGTAGAGCCCGACAGGGCCCGACAGGGCCCAGTAGAGCCCGACAGACCCCGACAGAGCCCGACAGAGCCCGACAGAGCCCGACAGGGCCCAGTAGAGCCCGACAGAGCCCGACAGAGCCCGACAGAGCCCGACAGGGCCCGACAGGGCCCGACAGAGCCCGACAGAGCCCGACAGGGCCCGACAGAGCCCGACAGGGCCCGACAGGGCCCGACAGGGCCCAGTAGAGCCCGACAGAGCCCGACAGGGCCCGACAGGGCCCAGTAGAGCCCGACAGAGCCCGACACAGCCCGACAGAGCCCGACAGAGCCCGACAGGGCCCGACAGAGCCCGACAGGGCCCGACAGGGCCCGACAGAGCCCGACAGGGCCCGACAGAGCCCGACAGAGCCCAGTAGAGCCCGACAGAGCCCGACAGAGCCCGACAGAGCCCGACAGAGCCCAGTAGAGCCCGACAGATCCCGACAGAGCCCGACAGAGCCCAGTAGAGCCCGACAGAGCCCGACAGGGCCCGACAGGGCCCGACAGGGGCCAGTAGAGCCCGACAGAGCCCGACAGAGCCCAGTAGAGCCCAGTAGAGCCCGACAGAGCCCGACAGGGCCCGACAGAGCCCGACAGAGCCCGACAGGGCCCAGTAGAGCCCGACAGAGGCCGACAGAGCCCGACAGAGCCTGACAGAGCCCGACAGGGCCTGACAGGGCCCGACAGAGCCCGACAGAGCCCGACAGAGCCCGACAGGGCCCAGTAGAGCCCGACAGAGCCCGACAGAGCCCGACAGGGCCCAGTAGAGCCCGACAGAGCCCGACAGAGCCTGACAGAGCCCGACAGGGCCCGACAGGGCCCGACAGGGCCCGACAGGGCCCAGTAGAGCCCGATAGAGCCCGACAGAGCCCGACAGAGCCCGACAGAGCCCGACAGGGCCCGACAGGGCCCGACAGAGCCTGACAGGGCCCGATAGAGCCCGACAGGGCCCGACAGAGCCCGACAGGGCCCGACAGAGCCCGACAGAGCCCGGCAGGGCACGACAGAGCCCGACAGAGCCCGACAGGGCCCGACAGGGCCCGACGGAGCCCGACAGAGCCCGACAGGGCCCGACAGTGCCCAGTAGAGCCCGACAGAGCCCAGTAGAGCCCAGTAGAGCCCGACAGAGCCCGACAGAGCCCGACAGAGCCCGACAGGGCCCGACAGGGCCCGACAGGGCCCAGTAGAGCCCGACAGAGCCCGACAGGGCCCGACAGAGCCCGACAGAGCCCGACAGGGCCCAGTAGAGCCCGACAGAGCCCGACAGAGCCCGACAGAGCCCGACAGAGCCCGACAGGGCCCGACAGAGCCCGACAGAGCCCGACAGGGCCCGACAGGGCCCGACAGAACCCGACAGAGCCCGACAGAGCCCGACAGAGCCCAGTAGAGCCCAGTAGAGCCCGACAGAGCCCGACAGAGCCCGACAGAGCCCGACAGAACCCGACAGAGCCCGACAGAGACCAGTTGAGCCCGACAGAGCCCGACAGATCCCGACAGAGCCCGACAGAGCCCGACAGGGCCCAGTAGAGCCCGACAGACCCCGACAGGGCCCGACAGAGCCCGACAGGGCCCAGTAGAGCCCAGTAGAGCCCGACAGAGCCCAGTAGAGCCCGACAGAGCCCGACAGAGCCCTACAGAGCCTGACAGGGCCCGACAGGGCCCGACAGAGCCCGACAGGGCCCAACAGAGCCCGACAGAGCCCGACAGAGCCCGACAGGGCCCGACAGAGCCTGACAGAGCCCGACAGGGCCCAGTAGAGCCCGACAGAGCCCGACAGAGCCCGACAGGGCCCGACAGGGCCCGACAGGGCCCGACAGAGCCCGACAGGGCCAGACAGGGCCCGACAGGGCCCGACAGGGCCCAGTAGAGCCCGACAGAGCCCGACAGAGCCCGACAGGGCCCGACAGAGCCCTACAGGGCCCGACAGAGCCCAGTAGAGCCCGACAGAGCCCGACAGAGCCCGACAGAGCCCGACAGGGCCCGACAGAGCCCGACAGGGCCCGACAGGGCCCAGTAGAGCCCGACAGAGCCCGACAGAGCCCGACAGAACCCGTCAGAGCCCGACAGAGCCCGACAGAGCCCGACAGAGCCTGACAGAGCCCGACAGGTCCCAGTAGAGCCCGACAGAGCCCGACAGAGCCCGACAGAGCCCGACAGAGCCCAGTAGAGCCCGACATAGCCCGACAGAGACCGACAGGGCCCGACAGGGCCCAGTAGAGCCCGACAGAGCCCGACAGAGCCCGACAGAGCCCGACAGGGCCCGACAGAGCCCGACACAGCCCGACAGAGCCCGACAGCGCCCGACAGGGCCCAGTAGAGCCCGACAGAGCCCGACAGAGCCCGACAGAGCCCGACAGGGCCCGACAGGGCCCAGTAGAGCCCGACAGAGCCCGACAGGGCCCGACAGAGCCCGACAGAGCCCGACAGAGCCCGACAGGGCCCAGTAGAGCCCGACAGAGCCCGACAGGGCCCGACAGGGCCCGACAGATCCCGACAGGGCCCGACAGAGCCCGACAGAGCCCGACAGGGCCCGACAGAGCCCGACAGAGCCCGACAGAGCCCGACAGAGCCCGACAGAGCCCGACAGGGCCCAGTAGAGCCCGACAGAGCCCGACAGAGCCCGACAGAGCCCAGTAGAGCCCGACAGAGCCCGACAGAGCCCGACAGAGCCCGACAGAGCCCGACAGGTCCCGACAGAGCCCGACAGAGCCCGACAGGGCCCGACAGGGCCCGACAGGGCCCAGTAGAGCCCGACAGAGCCCGACAGAGCCCAGTAGAGCCCAGTAGAGGCCGACAGAGCCCGACAGAGCCCGACAGGGCCCGACAGGGCCCGACAGGGCCCAGTAGAGCCCGACAGAGCCCGACAGGGCCCGACAGAGCCAGACAGAGCCCGACAGGGCCCGACAGAGCCCGACAGGGCCCGACAGGGCCCCACAGAGCGCGACAGAGCCCGACAGAGCCCGACAGGGCCCGACAGAGCCCGACAGACCCCGACAGAGCCCGACAGGGCCCCACAGAGCCCGACAGAGCCCGACAGGGCCCAGTAGATCCCGACAGAGCCCGACAGAGCCCGACAGAGCCCGACAGAGCCCAGTAGAGCCCGACAGAGCCCGACAGAGCCCGACAGGGCCCGACAGGGCCCGACAGAACCCGACAGAGCCCGACAGAGCCCGACAGGGCCCAGTAGAGCCCGACAGAGCCCGACAGAGCCCGACAGAGCCCAGTAGAGCCCGACAGAGCCCGACAGAGCCCGACAGGGCCCGACAGGGCCCGACAGAGCCCGACAGAGCCCGACAGGACCCGACAGGGCCCGACAGAGCCCAGTAGAGCCCGACAGAGCCCGACAGAGCCCGACAGAGCCCGACAGAGCCCGACAGAGCCCGACAGGGCCCAGTAGAGCCCGACAGAGCCCGACAGAGCCCGACAGAGCCCGACAGGGCCCGACAGGGCCCGACAGGGCCCGACAGAGCCCGACAGGGCCCGACAGAGCCCGACAGGGCCCGACAGGGCCCGACAGGGCCCGACAGGGCCCGACAGGGCCCGACAGTGCCCGACAGAGCCCGACAGGGCCCAGTAGAGCCCGACAGAGCCCGACAGAGCCCAGTAGAGCCCAGTAGAGCCCGACAGAGCCCGACAGAGCCCGACAGAGCCCGACAGAACCCGACAGAGCCCGACAGAGACCAGTTGAGCCCGACAGAGCCCGACAGATCCCGACAGAGCCCGACAGAGCCCGACAGGGCCCAGTAGAGCCCGACAGAGCCCGACAGGGCCCAGTAGAGCCCAGTAGAGCCCGACAGAGCCCAGTAGAGCCCGACAGAGCCCGACAGAGCCCGACAGAGCCCGACAGGGCCCAGTAGAGCCCAGTAGAGCCCGACAGAGCCCAGTAGAGCCCGACAGAGCCCGACAGAGCCCTACAGAGCCCGACAGGGCCCGACAGGGCCCGACAGAGCCCGACAGGGCCCAACAGAGCCCGACAGAGCCCGACAGAGTCCGACTTGGCCCGACAGAGCCCGACAGAGCCCGACAGAGCCCGACAGAACCCGACAGAGCCCGACAGAGCCCAGTAGAGCCCAGTAGAGCCCGACAGAGCCCGACAGAGCCCGACAGGGCCCGACAGGGCCCAGTAGAGCCCGACAGGGCCCGACAGAGCCCGACAGAGCCCGACAGAGCCCGACAGGGCCCGACAGGGCCCAGTAGAGCCCAGTAGAGCCCGACAGAGCCCGACAGAGCCCGACACAGCCCGACAGAGCCCGACAGAGCCCGACAGGGCCCGACAGAGTCCGACAGAGCCCGACAGGGCCCGACAGGGCCCGACAGGGCCCGACAGAGCCCGACAGAGCCCGACAGGGCCCAGTAGAGCCCGACAGAGCCCGACAGAGCCCGACAGAGCCCGACAGGGCCCGACAGGGCCCGACAGGGCCCGACAGAGCCCAGTAGAGCCCAGTAGAGCCCGACAGAGCCCGACACAGCCCGACAGAGCCCGACAGAGCCCGACAGGGCCCGACAGAGCCCGACAGAGCCCGACAGGGCCCGACAGGGCCCGACAGGGCCCGACAGAGCCCGACAGAGCCCGACAGAGCCCGACAGGGCCCAGTAGAGCCCGACAGAGCCCGACAGAGCCCGACAGAGCACAGTAGAGACCAGTAGAGCCCGACAGAGCCCGACAGAGCCCGACAGAGCCCGACAGGGCCCGACAGGGCCCAGTAGAGCCCGACAGGGAACAGTAGAGCCCAGTAGAGCCCGACAGAGCCCGACAGAGCCCGACACAGCCCAACAGAGCCCGACAGAGCCCGACAGAGCCCGACAGGGCCCGACAGGGCCCGACAGAACCCGACAGAGCCCTACAGAGCCCAGTAGAGCCCGACAGAGCCCGACAGAGCCCGACAGAGCCCGACAGGGCCCGACAGGGCCCGACAGGGCCCAGTAGAGCCCGACAGGGCCCGACAGACCCCGACAGAGCCCGACAGAGCCCGACAGGGCCCAGTAGAGCCCGACAGAGCCCGACAGAGCCCGACAGAGCCCGACAGGGCCCGACAGGGCCCGACAGGGCCCGACAGAGCCCGACAGGGCCCGACAGAACCCGACAGAGCCCGACAGAGCCCAGTAGAGCCCAGTAGAGCCCGACAGAGCCCGACAGAGCCCGACAGGGCCCGACAGGGCCCAGTAGAGCCCGACAGAGCCCGACAGAGCCCGACAGAGCCCGACAGAGCCCGACAGGGCCCGACAGGGCCCAGTAGAGCCCAGTAGAGCCCGACAGAGCCCGACAGAGCCCGACACAGCCCGACAGAGCCCGACAGAGCCCGACAGGGCCCGACAGAGTCCGACAGAGCCCGACAGGGCCCGACAGGGCCCGACAGGGCCCGACAGAGCCCGACAGAGCCCGACAGGGCCCAGTAGAGCCCGACAGAGCCCGACAGAGCCCGACAGAGCCCGACAGAGCCCGACAGGGCCCGACAGGGCCCGACAGGGCCCGACAGAGCCCAGTAGAGCCCAGTAGAGCCCGACAGAGCCCGACACAGCCCGACAGAGCCCGACAGAGCCCGACAGGGCCCGACAGAGCCCGACAGAGCCCGACAGGGCCCGACAGGGCCCGACAGGGCCCGACAGAGCCCGACAGAGCCCGACAGAGCCCGACAGGGCCCAGTAGAGCCCGACAGAGCCCGACAGAGCCCGACAGAGCACAGTAGAGACCAGTAGAGCCCGACAGAGCCCGACAGAGCCCGACAGAGCCCGACAGGGCCCGACAGGGCCCAGTAGAGCCCGACAGGGAACAGTAGAGCCCAGTAGAGCCCGACAGAGCCCGACAGAGCCCGACACAGCCCAACAGAGCCCGACAGAGCCCGACAGAGCCCGACAGGGCCCGACAGGGCCCGACAGAACCCGACAGAGCCCTACAGAGCCCAGTAGAGCCCGACAGAGCCCGACAGAGCCCGACAGAGCCCGACAGGGCCCGACAGGGCCCGACAGGGCCCAGTAGAGCCCGACAGGGCCCGACAGGGCCCAGTAGAGCCCGACAGACCCCGACAGACCCCGACAGAGCCCGACAGAGCCCGACAGGGCCCAGTAGAGCCCGACAGAGCCCGACAGAGCCCGACAGAGCCCGACAGGGCCCGACAGGGCCCGACAGGGCCCGACAGAGCCCGACAGGGCCCGACAGGGCCCAGTAGAGCCCGACAGAGCCCGACAGGGCCCGACAGAGCCCGACAGAGCCCGACAGGGCCCAGTAGAGCCCGACAGAGCCCGACACAGCCCGACAGAGCCCGACAGAGCCCGACAGGGCCCGACAGAGCCCGACAGGGCCCGACAGGGCCCGACAGAGCCCGACAGGGCCCGACAGAGCCCGACAGGGCCCAGTAGAGCCCGACAGAGCCCGACAGAGCCCGACAGAGCCCGACAGAGCCCAGTAGAGCCCGACAGATCCCGACAGAGCCCGACAGAGCCCAGTAGAGCCCGACAGAGCCCGACAGGGCCCGACAGAGCCCGACAGGGCCCGACAGGGCCCGACAGAGCCTGACAGGGCCCGATAGAGCCCGACAGGGCCCGACAGAGCCCGACAGGGCCCGACAGAGCCCGACAGAGCCCGGCAGGGCACGACAGAGCCCGACAGAGCCCGACAGGGCCCGACAGGGCCCGACGGAGCCCGACAGAGCCCGACAGGGCCCGACAGTGCCCAGTAGAGCCCGACAGAGCCCAGTAGAGCCCAGTAGAGCCCGACAGAGCCCGACAGAGCCCGACAGAGCCCGACAGGGCCCGACAGGGCCCGACAGGGCCCAGTAGAGCCCGACAGAGCCCGACAGGGCCCGACAGAGCCCGACAGAGCCCGACAGGGCCCAGTAGAGCCCGACAGAGCCCGACAGAGCCCGACAGAGCCCGACAGAGCCCGACAGGGCCCGACAGAGCCCGACAGAGCCCGACAGGGCCCGACAGGGCCCGACAGAACCCGACAGAGCCCGATAGAGCCCGACAGAGCCCAGTAGAGCCCAGTAGAGCCCGACAGAGCCCGACAGAGCCCGACAGAGCCCGACAGAACCCGACAGAGCCCGACAGAGACCAGTTGAGCCCGACAGAGCCCGACAGATCCCGACAGAGCCCGACAGAGCCCGACAGGGCCCAGTAGAGCCCGACAGACCCCGACAGGGCCCGACAGAGCCCGACAGAGCCCGACAGGGCCCAGTAGAGCCCAGTAGAGCCCGACAGAGCCCAGTAGAGCCCGACAGAGCCCGACAGAGCCCTACAGAGCCTGACAGGGCCCGACAGGGCCCGACAGAGCCCGACAGGGCCCAACAGAGCCCGACAGAGCCCGACAGAGCCCGACAGGGCCCGACAGAGCCTGACAGAGCCCGACAGGGCCAGTAGAGCCCGACAGAGCCCGACAGAGCCCGACAGGGCCCGACAGGGCCCGACAGGGCCCGACAGAGCCCGACAGGGCCAGACAGGGCCCGACAGGGCCCGACAGGGCCCAGTAGAGCCCGACAGAGCCCGACAGAGCCCGACAGGGCCCGACAGAGCCCTACAGGGCCCGACAGAGCCCAGTAGAGCCCGACAGAGCCCGACAGAGCCCGACAGAGCCCGACAGGGCCCGACAGAGCCCGACAGGGCCCGACAGGGCCCAGTAGAGCCCGACAGAGCCCGACAGAGCCCGACAGAACCCGTCAGAGCCCGACAGAGCCCGACAGAGCCCGACAGAGCCTGACAGAGCCCGACAGGTCCCAGTAGAGCCCGACAGAGCCCGACAGAGCCCGACAGAGCCCGACAGAGCCCAGTAGAGCCCGACATAGCCCGACAGAGACCGACAGGGCCCGACAGGGCCCAGTAGAGCCCGACAGAGCCCGACAGAGCCCGACAGAGCCCGACAGGGCCCGACAGAGCCCGACACAGCCCGACAGAGCCCGACAGCGCCCGACAGGGCCCGACAGAGCCCGACAGAGCCCGACAGGGCCCAGTAGAGCCCGACAGAGCCCGACAGGGCCCGACAGGGCCCGACAGATCCCGACAGGGCCCGACAGAGCCCGACAGAGCCCGACAGGGCCCGACAGAGCCCGACAGAGCCCGACAGAGCCCGACAGAGCCCGACAGAGCCCGACAGGGCCCAGTAGAGCCCGACAGAGCCCGACAGAGCCCGACAGAGCCCAGTAGAGCCCGACAGAGCCCGACAGAGCCCGACAGAGCCCGACAGAGCCCGACAGGTCCCGACAGAGCCCGACAGAGCCCGACAGGGCCCGACAGGGCCCGACAGGGCCCAGTAGAGCCCGACAGAGCCCGACAGAGCCCAGTAGAGCCCAGTAGAGGCCGACAGAGCCCGACAGAGCCCGACAGGGCCCGACAGGGCCCGACAGGGCCCAGTAGAGCCCGACAGAGCCCGACAGGGCCCGACAGAGCCAGACAGAGCCCGACAGGGCCCGACAGAGCCCGACAGGGCCCGACAGGGCCCCACAGAGCGCGACAGAGCCCGACAGAGCCCGACAGGGCCCGACAGAGCCCGACAGACCCCGACAGAGCCCGACAGGGCCCCACAGAGCCCGACAGAGCCCGACAGGGCCCAGTAGATCCCGACAGAGCCCGACAGAGCCCGACAGAGCCCGACAGAGCCCAGTAGAGCCCGACAGAGCCCGACAGAGCCCGACAGGGCCCAGTAGAGCCCGACAGAGCCCGACAGAGCCCGACAGAGCCCAGTAGAGCCCGACAGAGCCCGACAGAGCCCGACAGGGCCCGACAGGGCCCGACAGAGCCCGACAGAGCCCGACAGGACCCGACAGGGCCCGACAGAGCCCAGTAGAGCCCGACAGAGCCCGACAGAGCCCGACAGAGCCCGACAGAGCCCGACAGAGCCCGACAGGGCCCGACAGGGCCCAGTAGAGCCCGACAGAGCCCGACAGAGCCCGACAGAGCCCGACAGGGCCCGACAGGGCCCGACAGGGCCCGACAGAGCCCGACAGGGCCCGACAGAGCCCGACAGGGCCCGACAGGGCCCGACAGGGCCCGACAGAGCCCGACAGGGCCCGACAGGGCCCGACAGAGCCCGACAGGGCCCAGTAGAGCCCGACAGAGCCCGACAGAGCCCAGTAGAGCCCAGTAGAGCCCGACAGAGCCCGACAGAGCCCGACAGAGCCCGACAGAACCCGACAGAGCCCGACAGAGACCAGTTGAGCCCGACAGAGCCCGACAGATCCCGACAGAGCCCGACAGAGCCCGACAGGGCCCAGTAGAGCCCGACAGAGCCCGACAGGGCCCAGTAGAGCCCAGTAGAGCCCGACAGAGCCCAGTAGAGCCCGACAGAGCCCGACAGAGCCCGACAGAGCCCGACAGGGCCCAGTAGAGCCCAGTAGAGCCCGACAGAGCCCAGTAGAGCCCGACAGAGCCCGACAGAGCCCTACAGAGCCCGACAGGGCCCGACAGGGCCCGACAGAGCCCGACAGGGCCCAACAGAGCCCGACAGAGCCCGACAGAGTCCGACTTGGCCCGACAGAGCCCGACAGAGCCCGACAGAGCCCGACAGAACCCGACAGAGCCCGACAGAGCCCAGTAGAGCCCAGTAGAGCCCGACAGAGCCCGACAGAGCCCGACAGGGCCCGACAGGGCCCAGTAGAGCCCGACAGGGCCCGACAGAGCCCGACAGAGCCCGACAGAGCCCGACAGGGCCCGACAGGGCCCAGTAGAGCCCAGTAGAGCCCGACAGAGCCCGACAGAGCCCGACACAGCCCGACAGAGCCCGACAGAGCCCGACAGGGCCCGACAGAGTCCGACAGAGCCCGACAGGGCCCGACAGGGCCCGACAGGGCCCGACAGAGCCCGACAGAGCCCGACAGGGCCCAGTAGAGCCCGACAGAGCCCGACAGAGCCCGACAGAGCCCGACAGGGCCCGACAGGGCCCGACAGGGCCCGACAGAGCCCAGTAGAGCCCAGTAGAGCCCGACAGAGACCGACACAGCCCGACAGAGCCCGACAGAGCCCGACAGGGCCCGACAGAGCCCGACAGAGCCCGACAGGGCCCGACAGGGCCCGACAGGGCCCGACAGAGCCCGACAGAGCCCGACAGAGCCCGACAGGGCCCAGTAGAGCCCGACAGAGCCCGACAGAGCCCGACAGAGCCCGACAGGGCCCGACAGGGCCCGACAGGGCCCGACAGAGCCCGACAGGGCCCGACAGAACCCGACAGAGCCCGACAGAGCCCAGTAGAGCCCAGTAGAGCCCGACAGAGCCCGACAGAGCCCGACAGGGCCCGACAGGGCCCAGTAGAGCCCGACAGAGCCCGACAGAGCCCGACAGAGCCCGACAGAGCCCGACAGGGCCCGACAGGGCCCAGTAGAGCCCAGTAGAGCCCGACAGAGCCCGACAGAGCCCGACACAGCCCGACAGAGCCCGACAGAGCCCGACAGGGCCCGACAGAGTCCGACAGAGCCCGACAGGGCCCGACAGGGCCCGACAGGGCCCGACAGAGCCCGACAGAGCCCGACAGGGCCCAGTAGAGCCCGACAGAGCCCGACAGAGCCCGACAGAGCCCGACAGAGCCCGACAGGGCCCGACAGGGCCCGACAGGGCCCGACAGAGCCCAGTAGAGCCCAGTAGAGCCCGACAGAGCCCGACACAGCCCGACAGAGCCCGACAGAGCCCGACAGGGCCCGACAGAGCCCGACAGAGCCCGACAGGGCCCGACAGGGCCCGACAGGGCCCGACAGAGCCCGACAGAGCCCGACAGAGCCCGACAGGGCCCAGTAGAGCCCGACAGAGCCCGACAGAGCCCGACAGAGCACAGTAGAGACCAGTAGAGCCCGACAGAGCCCGACAGAGCCCGACAGAGCCCGACAGGGCCCGACAGGGCCCAGTAGAGCCCGACAGGGAACAGTAGAGCCCAGTAGAGCCCGACAGAGCCCGACAGAGCCCGACACAGCCCAACAGAGCCCGACAGAGCCCGACAGAGCCCGACAGGGCCCGACAGGGCCCGACAGAACCCGACAGAGCCCTACAGAGCCCAGTAGAGCCCGACAGAGCCCGACAGAGCCCGACAGAGCCCGACAGGGCCCGACAGGGCCCGACAGGGCCCAGTAGAGCCCGACAGGGCCCGACAGGGCCCAGTAGAGCCCGACAGACCCCGACAGACCCCGACAGAGCCCGACAGAGCCCGACAGGGCCCAGTAGAGCCCGACAGAGCCCGACAGAGCCCGACAGAGCCCGACAGGGCCCGACAGGGCCCGACAGGGCCCGACAGAGCCCGACAGGGCCCGACAGAGCCCGACAGGGCCCGACAGGGCCCAGTAGAGCCCGACAGAGCCCGACAGGGCCCGACAGAGCCCGACAGAGCCCGACAGGGCCCAGTAGAGCCCGACAGAGCCCGACACAGCCCGACAGAGCCCGACAGGGCCCGACAGAGCCCGACAGGGCCCGACAGGGCCCGACAGAGCCCGACAGGGCCCGACAGAGCCCGACAGGGCCCAGTAGAGCCCGACAGAGCCCGACAGAGCCCGACAGAGCCCGACAGAGCCCAGTAGAGCCCGACAGATCCCGACAGAGCCCGACAGAGCCCAGTAGAGCCCGACAGAGCCCGACAGGGCCCGACAGGGCCCGACAGGGGCCAGTAGAGCCCGACAGAGCCCGACAGAGCCCAGTAGAGCCCAGTAGAGCCCGACAGAGCCCGACAGAGCCCGACAGAGCCCGACAGAGCCCGACAGGGCCCGACAGAGCCCGACAGAGCCCGACAGGGCCCAGTAGAGCCCGACAGAGGCCGACAGAGCCCGACAGAGCCTGACAGAGCCCGACAGGGCCTGACAGGGCCCGACAGAGCCCGACAGAGCCCGACAGAGCCCGACAGGGCCCAGTAGAGCCCGACAGAGCCCGACAGAGCCCGACAGGGCCCAGTAGAGCCCGACAGAGCCCGACAGAGCCTGACAGAGCCCGACAGGGCCCGACAGGGCCCGACAGGGCCCAGTAGAGCCCGATAGAGCCCGACAGAGCCCGACAGAGCCCGACAGAGCCCGACAGGGCCCGACAGGGCCCGACAGAGCCTGACAGGGCCCGATAGAGCCCGACAGGGCCCGACAGAGCCCGACAGGGCCCGACAGAGCCCGACAGAGCCCGACAGGGCACGACAGAGCCCGACAGAGCCCGACAGGGCCCGACAGGGCCCGACGGAGCCCGACAGAGCCTGACAGAGCCCGACAGAGCCCGACAGGGCCCGACAGTGCCCAGTAGAGCCCGACAGAGCCCAGTAGAGCCCAGTAGAGCCCGACAGAGCCCGACAGAGCCCGACAGAGCCCGACAGGGCCCGACAGGGCCCGACAGGGCCCAGTAGAGCCCGACAGAGCCCGACAGGGCCCGACAGAGCCCGACAGAGCCCGACAGGGCCCAGTAGAGCCCGACAGAGCCCGACAGAGCCCGACAGGGCCCGACAGGGCCCGACAGGGCCCGACAGGGCCCGACAGAACCCGACAGAGCCCGACAGAGCCCGACAGAGCCCAGT
Source organism: Caloenas nicobarica (assembly GCF_036013445.1). Lineage (NCBI taxonomy): Eukaryota > Metazoa > Chordata > Aves > Columbiformes > Columbidae > Caloenas > Caloenas nicobarica. The sequence goes on from NW_027016995.1 coordinate 367,843, forward strand.
AGAGCCCAGTAGAGCCCGACAGAGCCCGACAGAGCCCGACAGAGCCCGACAGAACCCGACAGAGCCCGACAGAGACCAGTTGAGCCCGACAGAGCCCGACAGATCCCGACAGAGCCCGACAGAGCCCGACAGGGCCCAGTAGAGCCCGACAGAGCCCGACAGGGCCCGACAGAGCCCGACAGAGCCCGACAGGGCCCAGTAGAGCCCAGTAGAGCCCGACAGAGCCCAGTAGAGCCCGACAGAGCCCGACAGAGCCCTACAGAGCCCGACAGGGCCCGACAGGGCCCGACAGAGCCCGACAGGGCCCGACAGAGCCCGACAGAGCCCGACAGAGCCCGACAGGGCCCGACAGAGCCTGACAGAGCCCGACAGGGCCCAGTAGAGCCCGACAGAGCCCGACAGAGCCCGACAGAGCCCGACAGAGCCCAGTAGAGCCCGACAGAGCCCGACAGAGCCCGACAGAGCCCGACAGGGCCCGACAGGGCCCGACAGAGCCCGACAGAGCCCGACAGAGCCCGACAGGGCCCGACAGAGCCCGACAGGGCCCGACAGAGCCCGACAGAGCCCGACAGGGCCCGACAGAGCCCGACAGGGCCCGACAGAGCCCAGTAGAGCCCGACAGAGCCCGACAGAGCCCGACAGAGCCCGACAGGGCCCGACAGGGCCCAGTAGAGCCCGACAGAGCCCGACAGAGCCCGACAGAGCCCGACAGGGCCCGACAGAGCCCGACAGAGCCCGACAGAGCCCGACAGGGCCCGACAGGGCCCAGTAGAGCCCGACAGAGCCCGACAGAGCCCGACAGAACCCGTCAGAGCCCGACAGATCCCGACAGAGCCCGACAGAGCCCGACAGGTCCCAGTAGAGCCCGACAGAGCCCGACAGAGCCCGACAGAGCCCGACAGGGCCCGACAGAGCCCGACAGAGCCCGACAGAGCCCGACAGGGCCCGACAGGGCCCAGTAGAGCCCGACAGAGCCGAGAGGGCCCGACAGAGCCCGACAGAGACCGACAGAGCCCGACAGGGCCCAGTAGAGCCCGACATAGCCCGACAGAGCCCGACAGAACCCGACAGGGCCCAGTAGAGCCCGACAGAGCCCGACAGAGCCCGACAGAGCCCGACAGCGCCCGACAGGGCCCAGTAGAGCCCGACAGAGCCCGACAGAGCCCGACAGAGCCCGACAGAGCCCGACAGAGCCCGACAGGGCCCAGTAGAGCCCGACAGAGCCCGACAGGGCCCAGTAGAGCCCGACAGAGCCCGACAGAGCCCGACAGAGCCCGACAGGGCCCGACAGGGCCCGACAGATCCCGACAGGGCCCGACAGAGCCCGACAGAGCCCGACAGAGCCCGACAGGGCCCAGTAGAGCCCGACAGAGCCCGACAGAGCCCGACAGAGCCCGACAGGGCCCGACAGGGCCCAGTAGAGCCCGACAGAGCCCGACAGAGCCCGACAGAGCCCGACAGGGCCCGACAGAGCCCGACAGAGCCCGACAGAGCCCGACAGGGCCCGACAGGGCCCAGTAGAGCCCGACAGAGCCCGACAGAGCCCGACAGAACCCGTCAGAGCCCGACAGAGCCCGACAGAGCCCGACAGAGCCCGACAGAGCCCGACAGAGCCCGACAGGTCCCAGTAGAGCCCGACAGAGCCCGACAGAGCCCGACAGAGCCCGACAGGGCCCGACAGAGCCCGACAGAGCCCGACAGAGCCCGACAGGGCCCGACAGGGCCCAGTAGAGCCCGACAGAGCCGAGAGGGCCCGACAGAGCCCGACAGAGACCGACAGAGCCCGACAGGGCCCAGTAGAGCCCGACATAGCCCGACAGAGCCCGACAGAACCCGACAGGGCCCAGTAGATCCCGACAGAGCCCGACAGAGCCCGACAGAGCCCGACAGAGCCCGACAGAGCCCGACAGCGCCCGACAGGGCCCAGTAGAGCCCGACAGAGCCCGACAGAGCCCGACAGAGCCCGACAGAGCCCGACAGGGCCCGACAGGGCCCAGTAGAGCCCGACAGAGCCCGACAGGGCCCAGTAGAGCCCGACAGAGCCCGACAGAGCCCGACAGAGCCCGACAGGGCCCGACAGGGCCCGACAGATCCCGACAGGGCCCGACAGAGCCCGACAGAGCCCGACAGAGCCCGACAGGGCCCAGTAGAGCCCGACAGAGCCCGACAGAGCCCGACAGAGCCCGGCAGAGCCCAGTAGAGCCCGACAGAGCCCGACAGAGCCCGACAGAGCCCGACAGAGCCCGACAGGGCCCGACAGAGCCCGACAGAGCCCGACAGAGCCCGACAGGGCCCGACAGGGCCCGACAGAGCCCGACAGGGCCCAACAGAGCCCGACAGAGCCCGACAGAGCCCGACAGGGCCCGACAGAGCCTGACAGAGCCCGACAGGGCCCAGTAGAACCCGACAGAGCCCGACAGAGCCCGACAGAGCCCGACAGAGCCCAGTAGAGCCCGACAGAGCCCGACAGGGCCCGACAGAGCCCGACAGAGCCCGACAGAGCCCGACAGAGCCCGACAGAGCCCGACAGGGCCCGACAGAGCCCGACAGGGCCCGACAGAGCCCAGTAGAGCCCGACAGAGCCCGACAGAGCCCGACAGAGCCCGACAGGGCCCGACAGGGCCCAGTAGAGCCCGACAGAGCCCGACAGAGCCCGACAGAGCCCGACAGGGCCCGACAGAGCCCGACAGAGCCCGACAGAGCCCAGTAGAGCCCGACAGGGCCCAGTAGAGCCCGACAGAGCCCGACAGAGCCCGACAGAGCCCGACAGAGTCCGACAGGTCCCAGTAGAGCCCGACAGAGCCCGACAGAGCCCGACAGAGCCCGACAGAGCCCGACAGGGCCCGACAGAGCCCGACAGAGCCCGACAGAGCCCGACAGGGCCCGACAGGGCCCAGTAGAGCCCGACAGAGCCGAGAGGGCCCGACAGAGCCCGACAGAGCCCGACAGAGCCCGACAGGGCCCAGTAGAGCCCGACATAGCCCGACAGAGCCCGACAGATCCCGACAGGGCCCAGTAGAGCCCGACAGAGCCCGACAGAGCCCGACAGCGCCCGACAGGGCCCAGTAGAGCCCGACAGAGCCCGACAGAGCCCGACAGAGCCCGACAGAGCCCGACAGGGCCCGACAGGGCCCAGTAGAGCCCGACAGAGCCCGACAGGGCCCAGTAGAGCCCGACAGAGCCCGACAGAGCCCGACAGAGCCCGACAGGGCCCGACAGGGCCCGACAGATCCCGACAGGGCCCGACAGAGCCCGACAGGGCCCGACAGAGCCTGACAGGGCCCAGTAGAGCCCGACAGAGCCCGACAGAGCCCGACAGAGCCCGACAGAGCCCAGTAGAGCCCGACAGAGCCCGACAGAGCCCGACAGAGCCCGACAGGGCCCGACAGGGCCCGACAGAGCCCGACAGGGCCCAGTAGAGCCCGACAGATCCCGACAGAGCCCGACAGAGCCCGACAGAGCCCAGTAGAGCCCGACAGAGCCCAGTAGAGGCCGACAGAGCCCGACAGGGCCCGACAGGGCCCGAAAGGGGCCAGTAGAGCCCGACAGAGCCCGACAGAGCCCAGTAGAGCCCAGTAGAGCCCGACAGAGCCCGACAGAGCCCGACAGAGCCCGACAGGGCCCGACAGAGGCCGACAGAGCCCGACAGGGCCCGACAGGGCCCGACAGGGCCCGACAGGGCCCAGTAGAGCCCGAAAGAGCCCGACATAGCCCAGTAGAGCCCAGTAGAGCCCGACAGGGCCCGATAGGGCCCGACAGGGCCCAGTAGAGCCCGACAGAGCCCGACAGAGCCTGACAGAGCCCGACAGGGCCCGACAGGGCCCGACAGAGCCCGACAGAGCCCGACAGGGCCCAGTAGAGCCCGACAGAGCCCGACAGAGCCCGACAGAGCCCGACAGAGCCCGACAGGGCCCAGTAGAGCCCGACAGAGCCCGACAGGGCCCGACAGAGCCCGACAGAGCCCGACAGGGCCCAGTAGAGCCCAGTAGAGCCCGACAGAGCCCAGTAGAGCCCGACAGAGCCCAGTAGAGCCCGACAGAGCCCGACAGAGCCCGACAGAGCCCGACAGGGCCCGACAGGGCCCGACAGAGCCCGACAGGGCCCAACAGAGCCCGACAGAGCCCGACAGAGCCCGACAGGGCCCGACAGAGCCTGACAGAGCCCGACAGGGCCCAGTAGAGCCCGACAGAGCCCGACAGAGCCCGACAGAGCCCGACAGAGCCCAGTAGAGCCCGACAGAGCCCGACAGAGCCCGACAGAGCCCGACAGGGCCCGACAGGGCCCGACAGAACCCGACAGAGCCCGACAGAGCCCGACAGGGCCCGACAGGGCCCAGTAGAGCCCGACAGAGCCCGACAGAGCCCGACAGGGCCCGACAGAGCCCGACAGGGCCCGACAGAGCCCAGTAGAGCCCGACAGAGCCCGACAGAGCCCGACACAGCCCGACAGAGCCCGACAGGGCCCGACAGGGCCCGACAGAGCCCGACAGGGCCCGACAGGGCCCAGTAGAGCCCGACAGAGCCCGACAGAGCCCGACAGAACCCGTCAGAGCCCGACAGAGCCCGACAGAGCCCGACAAAGCCCGACAGAGTCCGACAGGTCCCAGTAGAGCCCGACAGAGCCCGACAGAGCCCGACAGAGCCCGACAGGGCCCAGTAGAGCCCGACATAGCCCGACAGAGACCGACAGGGCCCGACAGGGCCCAGTAGAGCCCGAGAGAGCCCGACAGAGCCCGACAGAGCCCGACAGGGCCCGACAGAGCCCGACAGAGCCCGACAGCGCCCGACAGGGCCCAGTAGAGCCCGACAGAGCCCGACAGAGCCCGACAGAGCCCGACAGGGCCCGACAGAGCCCAGTAGAGCCCGACAGAGCCCGACAGGGCCCGACAGAGCCCGACAGAGCCCGACAGAGCCCGACAGGGCCCAGTAGAGCCCGACAGAGCCCGACAGAGCCCGACAGAGCCCGACAGGGCCCGACAGGGCCCGACAGATCCCGACAGGGCCCGACAGAGCCCGACAGAGCCCGACAGGGCCCAGTAGAGCCCGACAGAGCCCGACAGAGCCCGACAGAGCCCGACAGGGCCCAGTAGAGCCCGACAGAGCCCGACAGAGCCCGACAGGTCCCGACAGAGCCCGACAGAGCCCGACAGGGCCCGACAGGGCCCGACAGGGCCCGACAGGGCCCAGTAGAGCCCGACAGATCCCGACAGAGCCCGACAGAGCCCGACAGAGCCCAGTAGAGCCCGACAGAGCCCGACAGAGCCCGACAGAGCCCAGTAGAGGCCGACAGAGCCCGACAGGGCCCGACAGAGCCAGACAGAGCCCGACAGGGCCCGACAGAGCCCGACAGGGCCCGACAGGGCCCAGTAGAGCCCGACAGAGCCCGACAGAGCCCGACAGAGCCCGACAGGGCCCGACAGAGCCCGACAGACCCCGACAGAGCCCGACAGGGCCCCACAGAGCCCGACAGAGCCCGACAGGGCCCAGTAGATCCCGACAGAGCCCGACAGAGCCCGACAGAGCCCGACAGAGCCCAGTAGAGCCCGACAGAGCCCGACAGGGCCCGACAGGGCCCGACAGAACCCGACAGAGCCCGACAGAGCCCGACAGGGCCCAGTAGAGCCCGACAGAGCCCGACAGAGCCCGACAGAGCCCGACAGAGCCCAGTAGAGCCCGACAGAGCCCGACAGAGCCCGACAGGGCCCGACAGGGCCCGACAGAGCCCGACAGAGCCCGACAGGGCCCGACAGGGCCCGACAGGGCCCGACAGAGCCCAGTAGAGCCCGACAGAGCCCGACAGAGCCCGACAGGGCCCGACAGGGCCCGACAGGGCCCAGTAGAGCCCGACAGAGCCCGACAGAGCCCGACAGAGCCCGACAGGGCCCGACAGAGCCCGACAGAGCCCGACAGGGCCCGACAGGGCCCGACAGAGCCCGACAGAGCCCGACAGGGCCCGACAGGGCCCGACAGGGCACGACAGAGCCCGACAGGGCCCGACAGGGCCCGACAGAGCCCGACAGGGCCCGACAGAGCCCGACAGAGCCCGACAGGGCCCGACAGGGCCCGACAGGGCCCGACAGAGCCCGACAGAGCCCGACAGAGCCCGACAGAACCCGACAGAGCCCGACAGAGCCCGACAGAGCCCAGTAGAGCCCAGTAGAGCCCGACAGAGCCCGACAGAGCCCGACAGAGCCCGACAGAGCCCGACAGGGCCCGACAGGGCCCAGTAGAGCCCGACAGAGCCCGACAGAGCCCGACAGAGCCCGACAGGGCCCGACAGGGCCCAGTAGAGCCCGACAGATCCCGACAGAGCCCGACAGAGCCCGACAGGGCCCGACAGAGCCCAGTAGAGCCCAGTAGAGCCCGACAGAGCCCGACACAGCCCGACACAGCCCGACAGAGCCCGACAGAGCCCGACAGGGCCCGACAGGGCCCGACAGAGCCCGACAGGGCCCGACAGGGCCCGACAGAGCCCGACAGAGCCCGACAGAGCCCGACAGGGCCCAGTAGAGCCCGACAGAGCCCGACAGAGCCCAGTAGAGCCCGACAGAGCCGAGAGGGCCCGACAGAGCCCGACAGAGACCGACAGAGCCCGACAGGGCCCAGTAGAGCCCGACATAGCCCGACAGAGCCCGACAGAACCCGACAGGGCCCAGTAGATCCCGACAGAGCCCGACAGAGCCCGACAGAGCCCGACAGAGCCCGACAGAGCCCGACAGCGCCCGACAGGGCCCAGTAGAGCCCGACAGAGCCCGACAGAGCCCGACAGAGCCCGACAGAGCCCGACAGGGCCCGACAGGGCCCAGTAGAGCCCGACAGAGCCCGACAGGGCCCAGTAGAGCCCGACAGAGCCCGACAGAGCCCGACAGAGCCCGACAGGGCCCGACAGGGCCCGACAGATCCCGACAGGGCCCGACAGAGCCCGACAGAGCCCGACAGAGCCCGACAGGGCCCAGTAGAGCCCGACAGAGCCCGACAGAGCCCGACAGAGCCCGACAGAGCCCAGTAGAGCCCGACAGAGCCCGACAGAGCCCGACAGAGCCCGACAGGGCCCGACAGAGCCCGACAGAGCCCGACAGAGCCCGACAGGGCCCGACAGGGCCCGACAGAGCCCGACAGGGCCCAACAGAGCCCGACAGAGCCCGACAGAGCCCGACAGGGCCCGACAGAGCCTGACAGAGCCCGACAGGGCCCAGTAGAACCCGACAGAGCCCGACAGAGCCCGACAGAGCCCGACAGAGCCGGACAGAGCCCAGTAGAGCCCGACAGAGCCCGACAGGGCCCGACAGAGCCCGACAGAGCCCGACAGAGCCCGACAGAGCCCGACAGAGCCCGACAGGGCCCGACAGAGCCCGACAGGGCCCGACAGAGCCCAGTAGAGCCCGACAGAGCCCGACAGAGCCCGACAGAGCCCGACAGGGCCCGACAGGGCCCAGTAGAGCCCGACAGAGCCCGACAGAGCCCGACAGAGCCCGACAGGGCCCGACAGAGCCCGACAGAGCCCGACAGAGCCCAGTAGAGCCCGACAGGGCCCAGTAGAGCCCGACAGAGCCCGACAGAGCCCGACAGAGCCCGACAGAGTCCGACAGGTCCCAGTAGAGCCCGACAGAGCCCGACAGAGCCCGACAGAGCCCGACAGAGCCCGACAGAGCCCGACAGGGCCCGACAGAGCCCGACAGAGCCCGACAGAGCCCGACAGGGCCCGACAGGGCCCAGTAGAGCCCGACAGAGCCGAGAGGGCCCGACAGAGCCCGACAGAGCCCGACAGAGCCCGACAGGGCCCAGTAGAGCCCGACATAGCCCGACAGAGCCCGACAGAACCCGACAGGGCCCAGTAGAGCCCGACAGAGCCCGACAGAGCCCGACAGCGCCCGACAGGGCCCAGTAGAGCCCGACAGAGCCCGACAGAGCCCGACAGAGCCCGACAGAGCCCGACAGGGCCCGACAGGGCCCAGTAGAGCCCGACAGAGCCCGACAGGGCCCAGTAGAGCCCGACAGAGCCCGACAGAGCCCGACAGAGCCCGACAGGGCCCGACAGGGCCCGACAGATCCCGACAGGGCCCGACAGAGCCCGACAGGGCCCGACAGAGCCCGACAGAGCCTGACAGGGCCCAGTAGAGCCCGACAGAGCCCGACAGAGCCCGACAGAGCCCGACAGAGCCCAGTAGAGCCCGACAGAGCCCGACAGAGCCCGACAGAGCCCGACAGGTCCCGACAGAGCCCGACAGAGCCCGACAGGGCCCGACAGGGCCCGACAGAGCCCGACAGGGCCCAGTAGAGCCCGACAGATCCCGACAGAGCCCGACAGAGCCCGACAGAGCCCAGTAGAGCCCGACAGAGCCCAGTAGAGGCCGACAGAGCCCGACAGGGCCCGACAGGGCCCGAAAGGGGCCAGTAGAGCCCGACAGAGCCCGACAGAGCCCAGTAGAGCCCAGTAGAGCCCGACAGAGCCCGACAGAGCCCGACAGAGCCCGACAGGGCCCGACAGAGGCCGACAGAGCCCGACAGGGCCCGACAGGGCCCGACAGGGCCCGACAGGGCCCAGTAGAGCCCGAAAGAGCCCGACATAGCCCAGTAGAGCCCAGTAGAGCCCGACAGGGCCCGATAGGGCCCGACAGGGCCCAGTAGAGCCCGACAGAGCCCGACAGAGCCTGACAGAGCCCGACAGGGCCCGACAGGGCCCGACAGAGCCCGACAGAGCCCGACAGGGCCCAGTAGAGCCCGACAGAGCCCGACAGAGCCCGACAGAGCCCGACAGGGCCCAGTAGAGCCCGACAGAGCCCGACAGGGCCCGACAGAGCCCGACAGAGCCCGACAGGGCCCAGTAGAGCCCAGTAGAGCCCGACAGAGCCCAGTAGAGCCCGACAGAGCCCGACAGAGCCCTACAGAGCCCGACAGGGCCCGACAGGGCCCGACAGAGCCCGACAGGGCCCAACAGAGCCCGACAGAGCCCGACAGAGCCCGACAGGGCCCGACAGAGCCTGACAGAGCCCGACAGGGCCCAGTAGAGCCCGACAGAGCCCGACAGAGCCCGACAGAGCCCGACAGAGCCCGACAGAGCCCAGTAGAGCCCGACAGAGCCCGACAGAGCCCGACAGAGCCCGACAGGGCCCGACAGGGCCCGACAGAACCCGACAGAGCCCGACAGAGCCCGACAGGGCCCGACAGGGCCCAGTAGAGCCCGACAGAGCCCGACAGAGCCCGACAGGGCCCGACAGAGCCCGACAGGGCCCGACAGAGCCCAGTAGAGCCCGACAGAGCCCGACAGAGCCCGACACAGCCCGACAGAGCCCGACAGGGCCCGACAGGGCCCGACAGAGCCCGACAGGGCCCGACAGGGCCCAGTAGAGCCCGACAGAGCCCGACAGAGCCCGACAGAACCCGTCAGAGCCCGACAGAGCCCGACAGAGCCCGACAGAGCCCGACAAAGCCCGACAGAGTCCGACAGGTCCCAGTAGAGCCCGACAGAGCCCGAAAGAGCCCGACAGAGCCCGACAGGGCCCAGTAGAGCCCGACATAGCCCGACAGAGACCGACAGGGCCCGACAGGGCCCAGTAGAGCCCGACAGAGCCCGACAGAGCCCGACAGAGCCCGACAGGGCCCGACAGAGCCCGACAGAGCCCGACAGCGCCCGACAGGGCCCAGTAGAGCCCGACAGAGCCCGACAGAGCCCGACAGAGCCCGACAGGGCCCGACAGAGCCCAGTAGAGCCCGACAGAGCCCGACAGGGCCCGACAGAGCCCGACAGAGCCCGACAGAGCCCGACAGGGCCCAGTAGAGCCCGACAGAGCCCGACAGAGCCCGACAGAGCCCGACAGGGCCCGACAGGGCCCGACAGATCCCGACAGGGCCCGACAGAGCCCGACAGAGCCCGACCGGGCCCAGTAGAGCCCGACAGAGCCCGACAGAGCCCGACAGAGCCCGACAGGGCCCAGTAGAGCCCGACAGAGCCCGACAGAGCCCGACAGGTCCCGACAGAGCCCGACAGAGCCCGACAGGGCCCGACAGGGCCCAGTAGAGCCCGACAGATCCCGACAGAGCCCGACAGAGCCCGACAGAGCCCAGTAGAGCCCGACAGAGCCCGACAGAGCCCGACAGAGCCCAGTAGAGGCCGACAGAGCCCGACAGAGCCCGACAGGGCCCGACAGGGCCCAGTAGAGCCCGACAGAGCCCGACAGGGCCCGACAGAGCCAGACAGAGCCCGACAGGGCCCGACAGAGCCCGACAGGGCCCGACAGGGCCCAGTAGAGCCCGACAGAGCCCGACAGAGCCCGACAGAGCCCGACAGGGCCCGACAGAGCCCGACAGACCCCGACAGAGCCCGACAGGGCCCCATAGAGCCCGACAGAGCCCGACAGGGCCCAGTAGATCCCGACAGAGCCCGACAGAGCCCGACAGAGCCCGACAGAGCCCAGTAGAGCCCGACAGAGCCCGACAGGGCCCGACAGGGCCCGACAGAACCCGACAGAGCCCGACAGAGCCCGACAGGGCCCAGTAGAGCCCGACAGAGCCCGACAGAGCCCGACAGAGCCCGACAGAGCCCAGTAGAGCCCGACAGAGCCCGACAGAGCCCGACAGGGCCCGACAGGGCCCGACAGAGCCCGACAGAGCCCGACAGGGCCCGACAGGGCCCGACAGGGCCCGACAGAGCCCAGTAGAGCCCGACAGAGCCCGACAGAGCCCGACAGGGCCCGACAGGGCCCGACAGGGCCCAGTAGAGCCCGACAGAGCCCGACAGAGCCCGACAGAGCCCGACAGGGCCCGACAGAGCCCGACAGAGCCCGACAGGGCCCGACAGGGCCCGACAGAGCCCGACAGAGCCCGACAGGGCCCGACAGGGCACGACAGAGCCCGACAGAGCCCGACAGGGCCCGACAGAGCCCGACAGAGCCCGACAGAACCCGACAGAACCCGACAGAGCCCGACAGAGCCCGACAGAGCCCAGTAGAGCCCAGTAGAGCCCGACAGAGCCCGACAGAGCCCGACAGAGCCCGACAGAGCCCGACAGAGCCCGACAGGGCCCGACAGGGCCCAGTAGAGCCCGACAGAGCCCGACAGAGCCCGACAGAGCCCGACAGGGCCCGACAGGGCCCAGTAGAGCCCGACAGATCCCGACAGAGCCCGACAGAGCCCGACAGGGCCCGACAGAGCCCAGTAGAGCCCAGTAGAGCCCGACAGAGCCCGACACAGCCCGACAGAGCCCGACAGAGCCCGACAGAGCCCGACAGGGCCCGACAGGGCCCGACAGGGCCTGACAGGGCCCGACAGGGCCCGACAGGGCCCGACAGAGCCCGACAGAGCCCGACAGAGCCCGACAGGGCCCAGTAGAGCCCGACAGAGCCCGACAGAGCCCAGTAGAGACCAGTAGAGCCCGACAGAGCCCGACAGAGCCCGACAGAGCCCGACAGGGCCCGACAGGGCCCAGTAGAGCCTGACAGGGAACAGTAGAGCCCAGTAGAGCCCGACAGAGCCCGACAGAGCCCGACACAGCCCAACAGAGCCCGACAGAGCCCGACAGAGCCCGACACGGCCCGACAGGGCCCGACAGAACCCGACAGAGCCCTACAGAGCCCAGTAGAGCCCGACAGAGCCCGACAGAGCCCGACAGAGCCCGACAGGGCCCGACAGGGCCCGACAGGGCCCAGTAGAGCCCGACAGGGCCCGACAGGGCCCAGTAGAGCCCGACAGAGCCCGACAGAGCCCGACAGAGCCCGACAGAGCCCGACAGAGCCCGACAGGGCCCAGTAGAGCCCGACAGAGCCCGACAGAGCCCGACAGAGCCCGACAGGGCCCGACAGGGCCCGACAGAGCCCGACAGGGCCCGACAGAGCCCGACAGGGCCCGACAGGGCCCGACAGGTCCCGACAGGGCCCAGTAGAGCCCGACAGAGCCCGACAGGGCCCGACAGGGCCCGACAGAGCCCAACAGGGCCCGACAGAGCCCGACAGAGCCCGACAGGGCCCGACAGAGCCCGACAGAGCCCGACAGGGCCCAGTAGAGCCCGACAGAGCCCGACAGAGCCCGACAGAGCCCGACAGGGCCCGACAGGGCCCGACAGGGCCCGACAGGGCCCGACAGAGCCCGACAGGGCCCAGTAGAGCCCGACAGAGCCCGACAGAGCCCGACAGAGCCCGACAGAGCCCAGTAGAGCCCAACAGATCCCGACAGAGCCCGACAGAGCCCAGTAGAGCCCGACAGAGCCCGACTGGGCCCGACAGGGGCCAGTAGAGCCCGACAGAGCCCGACAGAGCCCAGTAGAGCCCAGTAGAGCCCGACAGAGCCCGACAGGGCCCGACAGAGCCCGACAGAGCCCGACAGGGCCCAGTAGAGCCCGACAGAGCCCGACAGAGCCCGACAGAGCCCGACAGGGCCCAGTAGAGCCCGACAGAGACCGACAGAGCCCGACAGAGCCCGACAGGGCCCGACAGGGCCCGACAGAGCCCGACAGAGCCCGACAGAGCCCGACAGAGCCCGACAGAGCCCGACAGGGCCCGACAGAGCCCGACAGAGCCCGACAGGGCCCAGTAGAGCCCGACAGAGCCCGACAGAGCCCGACAGAGCCCGACAGAGCCCGACAGGGCCCAGTAGAGCCCGACAGAGCCCGACAGAGCCTGACAGAGCCCGACAGGGCCCGACAGGGCCCGATAGGGCCCGACAGGGCCCAGTAGAGCCCGACAGAGCCCGACAGAGCCCGACAGAGCCCGACAGAGCCCGACAGGGCCCGACAGGGCCCGACAGAGCCTGACAGGGCCCGATAGAGCCCGACAGGGCCCGACAGAGCCCGACAGAGCCCGACAGGGCACGACAGAGCCCGACAGAGCCCGACAGGGCCCGACAGGGCCCGACAGAGCCCGACAGGGCCCGACAGTGCCCAGTAGAGCCCGACAGAGCCCAGTAGAGCCCAGTAGAGCCAGACAGAGCCCGACAGAGCCCGACAGGGCCCGACAGGGCCCGACAGGGCCCAGTAGAGCCCAACAGAGCCCGACAGGGCCCGACAGAGCCCGACAGAGCCCGACAGGGCCCAGTAGAGCCCGACAGAGCCCGACAGAGCCCGACAGAGCCCGACAGAGCCCGACAGGGCCCGACAGAGCCCGACAGAGCCCGACAGGGCCCGACAGAGCCCGACAGAGCCCGACAGAGCCCGACAGAACCCGACAGAGCCCGACAGGGCCCGACAGGGCCCGACAGAGCCCGACAGGGCCCAGTAGAGCCCGACAGAGCCCGACAGAGCCCAGTAGAGCCCAGTAGAGCCCGACAGAACCCGACAGAGCCCGACAGAGCCCGACAGAACCCGACAGAGCCCGACAGAGACCAGTTGAGCCCGACAGAGCCCGACAGAGCCCGACAGAGCCCGACAGGGCCCGACAGGGCCCAGTAGAGCCCGACAGAGCCCGACAGAGCCCGACAGAGCCCGACAGAGCCCAGTAGAGCCCGACAGAGCCCGACAGAGCCCGACAGAGCCCGACAGGGCCCAGTAGAGCCCGACAGAGCCCGACAGGGCCCGACAGAGCCCGACAGGGCCCGACAGGGCCCAGTAGAGCCCAGTAGAGCCTGACAGAGCCCAGTAGAGCCCGACAGAGCCCGACAGAGCCCGACAGGGCCCGACAGGGCCCGACAGAGCCCGACAGGGCCCAACAGAGCCCGACAGAGCCCGACAGAGCCCGACAGGGCCCGACAGAGCCTGACAGAGCCCGACAGGGCCCAGTAGAGCCCGACAGAGCCCGACAGAGCCCGACAGAGCCCAGTAGAGCCCGACAGAGCCCGACAGAGCCCGACAGAGCCCGACAGGGCCCGACAGGGCCCGACAGGGCCCGACAGAGCCCGACAGGGCCCGACAGGGCCCAGTAGAGCCCGACAGAGCCCGACAGAGCCCGACAGGGCCCGACAGAGCCCGACAGGGCCCGACAGGGCCCGACAGAGCCCGACAGAGCCCGACAGAGCCCGACAGAGCCCGACAGGGCCCAGTAGAGCCCGACAGAGCCCGACAGAGCCCGACAGAGCCCGACAGGGCCCGACAGAGCCCGACAGAGCCCGACAGAGCCCGACAGGGCCCGACAGGGCCCAGTAGAGCCCGACAGAGCCCGACAGAGCCCGACAGAACCCGTCAGAGCCCGACAGAGCCCGACAGAGCCCGACAGAGTCCGACAGGTCCCAGTAGAGCCCGACAGAGCCCGACAGAGCCCGACAGAGCCCGACAGGGCCCGACAGAGCCCGACAGAGCCCGACAGAGCCCGACAGGGCCCGACAGGGCCCAGTAGAGCCCGACAGAGCCGAGAGGGCCCAACAGAGCCCGACAGAGCCCGACAGAGCCCGACAGGGCCCAGTAGAGCCCGACATAGCCCGACAGAGCCCGACAGAACCCGACAGGGCCCAGTAGAGCCCGACAGAGCCCGACAGAGCCCGACAGAGCCCGACAGCGCCCGACAGGGCCCAGTAGAGCCCGACAGAGCCCGACAGAGCCCGACAGAGCCCGACAGGGCCCGACAGGGCCCAGTAGAGCCCGACAGAGCCCGACAGGGCCCGACAGAGCCCGACAGAGCCCGACAGGGCCCAGTAGAGCCCGACAGAGCCCGACAGAGCCCGACAGGGCCCGACAGGGCCCGACAGATCCCGACAGGGCCCGACAGAGCCCGACAGAGCCCGACAGGGCCCGACAGGGCCCGACAGAGCCTGACAGGGCCCAGTAGAGCCCGACAGAGCCCGACAGAGCCCGACAGAGCCCAGTAGAGCCCGACAGAGCCCGACAGAGCCCGACAGAGCCCGACAGGTCCCGACAGAGCCCGACAGAGCCCGACAGGGCCCGACAGGGCCCGACAGGGCCCGACAGGGCCCGACAGGGGCCAGTAGAGCCCGACAGAGCCCGACAGAGCCCGACAGAGCCCGACAGAGCCCAGTAGAGGCCGACAGAGCCCGACAGGGCCCGACAGGGCCCGACAGGGGCCAGTAGAGCCCGACAGAGCCCGACAGAGCCCAGTAGAGCCCAGTAGAGCCCGACAGAGCCCGACAGAGCCCGACAGGGCCCGACAGAGCCCGACAGAGCCCGACAGGGCCCGACAGGGCCCGACAGAGCCCGACAGGGCCCGACAGGGCCCGACAGGGCCCGACAGGGCCCAGTAGAGCCCGAAAGAGCCCGACATAGCCCAGTAGAGCCCAGTAGAGCCCGACAGGGCCCGATAGGGCCCGACAGGGCCCAGTAGAGCCCGACAGAGCCCGACAGAGCCTGACAGAGCCCGACAGGGCCCGACAGGGCCCGACAGAGCCCGACAGAGCCCGACAGGGCCCAGTAGAGCCCGACAGAGCCCGACAGAGCCCGACAGAGCCCGACAGGGCCCGACAGAGCCCGACAGAGCCCGACAGGGCCCGACAGAGCCCGACAGGGCCCGACAGGGCCCAGTAGAGCCCGACAGAGCCCGACAGAGCCCGACAGAGCCCGACAGAGCCCGACAGAGCCCGACAGAGCCCGACAGGGCCCGACAGAGCCCGACAGGGCCCGACAGAGCCTGACAGAGCCCGACAGAGCCCGACAGGGCCCAGTAGATCCCGACAGAGCCCGACAGAGCCCGACAGAGCCCGACAGAGCCCAGTAGAGCCCGACAGAGCCCGACAGAGCCCGACAGGGCCCGACAGGGCCCGACAGGGCCCGACAGGGCCCGACAGAGCCCGACAGAGCCCGACAGAGCCCGACAGGGCCCGACAGGGCCCGACAGAGCTCGACAGGGCCCGACAGAGCCCGACAGGGCCCAGTAGAGCCCGACAGAGCCCGACAGAGCCCGACAGAGCCCGACAGAGCCCAGTAGAGCCCGACAGAGCCCGACAGAGCCCGACAGGGCCCGACAGGGCCCGACAGGGCCCGACAGAGCCCGACAGAGCCCGACAGGGCCCGACAGAGCCCGACAGAGCCCGACAGGGCCCGACAGGGCCCGACAGAGCCCGACAGGGCCCGACAGGGCCCGACAGAGCCCGACAGAGCCCGACAGGGCCCGACAGAGCCCGACAGGGCCCGACAGAGCCCGACAGAGCCCGACAGAACCCGACAGAGCCCGACAGAGCCCAGTAGAGCCCAGTAGAGCCCGACAGAGCCCGACAGAGCCCGACAGAGCCCGACAGGGCCCGACAGGGCCCAGTAGAGCCCGACAGAGCCCGACAGAGCCCGACAGAGCCCGACAGAGCCCGACAGGGCCCAGTAGAGCCCGACATAGCCCGACAGAGCCCGACAGAACCCGACAGGGCCCAGTAGAGCCCGACAGAGCCCGACAGGGCCCGACAGAGCCCGACAGGGCCCGACAGAGCCCGACAGAGCCCGACAGGGCCCAGTAGAGCCCGACAGAGCCCGACAGAGCCCGACAGAGCCCGACAGGGCCCGACAGGGACCAGTAGAGCCCGACAGAGCCCGACAGGGCCCGACAGAGCCCGACAGAGACCGACAGAGCCCGACAGAGCCCGACAGAGCCCGACAGAGCCCGACAGGGCCCGACAGGGCCCGACAGAGCCCGACAGGGCCCGACAGAGCCCGACAGAGCCCGACAGGGCCTGACAGAGCCCGACAGAGCCCGACAGGGCCCAGTAGAGCCCGACAGAGCCCGACAGAGCCCGACAGAGCCCGACAGAGCCCAGTAGAGCCCGACAGAGCCCGACAGAGCCCGACAGAGCCCGACAGGGCCCGACAGGGCCCGACAGAGCCCGACAGGGACCGACAGGGCCCGACAGAGCCCGACAGGGCACAGTAGAGCCCGACAGAGCCCGACAGAGCCCGACAGAGCCCGACAGAGCCCGACAGAACCCGACAGAGCCCGACAGAGCCCAGTAGAGCCCAGTAGAGCCCGACAGAGCCCGACAGAGCCCGACAGGGCCCGACAGAGCCCGACAGAGCCCGACAGAACCCGACAGAGCCCGACAGAGCCCAGTAGAGCCCAGTAGAGCCCGACAGAGCCCGACAGAGCCCGACAGAGCCCGACAGGGCCCGACAGGGCCCAGTAGAGCCCGACAGAGCCCGACAGAGCCCGACAGAGCCCGACAGAGCCCGACAGGGCCCAGTAGAGCCCGACATAGCCCGACAGAGCCCGACAGAACCCGACAGGGCCCAGTAGAGCCCGACAGAGCCCGACAGAGCCCGACAGAGCCCGACAGGGCCCGACAGAGCCCGACAGAGCCCGACAGGGCCCAGTAGAGCCCGACAGAGCCCGACAGAGCCCGACAGAGCCCGACAGGGCCCGACAGGGACCAGTAGAGCCCGACAGAGCCCGACAGGGCCCGACAGAGCGCGACAGAGCCCGACAGAGCCCGACAGAGCCCGACAGGGCCCGACAGGGCCCGACAGAGCCCGACAGGGCCCGACAGAGCCCGACAGAGCCCGACAGGGCCTGACAGAGCCCGACAGAGCCCGACAGGGCCCAGTAGAGCCCGACAGAGCCCGACAGAGCCCGACAGAGCCCGACAGAGCCCAGTAGAGCCCGACAGAGCCCGACAGAGCCCGACAGAGCCCGACAGGGCCCGACAGGGCCCGACAGAGCCCGACAGGGCCCGACAGGGCCCGACAGAGCCCGACAGGGCCCAGTAGAGCCCGACAGAGCCCGACAGAGCCCGACAGAGCCCGACAGAGCCCAGTAGAGCCCGACAGAGCCCGACAGAGCCCGACAGAGCCCAGTAGAGGCCGACAGAGCCCGACAGGGCCCGACAGGGCCCGACAGGGGCCAGTAGAGCCCGACAGAGCCCGACAGAGCCCAGTAGAGCCCAGTAGAGCCCGACAGAGCCCGACAGAGCCCGACAGGGCCCGACAGGGCCCGACAGAGCCCGACAGGGCCCGACAGGGCCCGACAGGGCCCAGTAGAGCCCGAAAGAGCCCGACATAGCCCAGTAGAGACCAGTAGAGCCCGACAGGGCCCGATAGGGCCCGACAGGGCCCAGTAGACCCCGACAGAGCCCGACAGAGCCTGACAGAGCCCGACAGGGCCCGACAGAGCCCGACAGAGCCCGACAGGGCCCAGTAGAGACCGACAGAGCCCGACAGAGCCCGACAGAGCCCGACAGGGCCCAGTAGAGCCCGACAGAGCCCGACAGAGCCCGACAGGGCCCGACAGGGCCCGACAGGGCCCGACAGGGCCCGACAGAGCCCGACAGGGCCCAGTAGAGCCCGATAGAGCCCGACAGAGCCCGACAGAGCCCGACAGAGCCCGACAGGGCCCGACAGAGCCCGACAGAGCCCGACAGGGCCCGACAGAGCCCGACAGAGCCCGACAGGGCCCGACAGAGCCCGACAGAGCCTGACAGAGCCCGACAGAGCCCGACAGGGCCCGACAGGGCCCAGTAGAGCCCGACAGAGCCCAGTAGAGCCCAGTAGAGCCCGACAGAGCCCGACAGAGCCCGACAGGGCCCGACAGGGCCCGACAGGGCCCAGTAGAGCCCGACAGAGCCCGACAGGGCCCGACAGAGCCAGGCAGAGCCCGACAGGGCCCGACAGAGCCCGACAGGGCCCGACAGGGCCCAGTAGAGCCCGACAGAGCCCGACAGAGCCCGACAGGGCCCGACAGAGCCCGACAGGGCCCGACAGAGCCCGACAGGGCCCGACAGGGCCCGACAGAGCCCGACAGAGCCCGACAGAGCCCGACAGGGCCCGACAGGGCCCGACAGGGCCCAGTAGAGCCCGACAGAGCCCGACAGAGCCCGACAGAGCCCGACAGGGCCCGACAGAGCCCGACAGAGCCCGACAGGGCCCGACAGGGCCCGACAGAGCCCAACAGGGCCCGACAGGGCACGACAGAGCCCGACAGAGCCCGACAGGGCCCGACAGAGCCCGACAGAGCCCGACAGAGCCCGACAGAACCCGACAGAGCCCGACAGAGCCCAGTAGAGCCCGACAGAGCCCGACAGAGCCCGACAGAGCCCGACAGAGCCCGACAGGGCCCGACAGGGCCCAGTAGAGCCCGACAGAGCCCGACAGAGCCCGACAGAGCCCGACAGGGCCCGACAGAGCCCAGTAGAGCCCAGTAGAGCCCGACAGAGCCCGACAGAGCCCGACAGAGCCCGACAGGGCCCGACAGGGCCCGACAGAGCCCGACAGGGCCCGACAGGGCCCGACAGAGCCCAGTAGAGCCCGACAGAGCCCGACAGAGCCCGACAGAGCCCGACAGGGCCCGACAGGGCCCGACAGGGCCCAGTAGAGCCCGACAGAGCCCGACAGAGCCCGACAGAGCCCGACAGGGCCCGACAGAGCCCGACAGAGCCCGACAGGGCCCGACAGGGCCCGACAGAGCCCGACAGGGCCCGACAGGGCACGACAGGGCACGACAGGGCCCGACAGGGCCCGACAGAGCCCGACAGAGCCCGACAGAGCCCGACAGAGCCCAGTAGAGCCCAGTAGAGCCCGACAGAGCCCGACAGAGCCCGACAGAGCCCGACAGGGCCCAGTAGAGCCCGACAGAGCCCGACAGAGCCCGACAGAGCCCGACAGGGCCCGACAGGACCCAGTAGAGCCCGACAGATCCCGACAGAGCCCGACAGAGCCCGACAGGGCCCGACAGAGCCCAGTAGAGCCCAGTAGAGCCCGACAGAGCCCGACAGAGCCCGACAGAGCCCGACAGGGCCCGACAGAGCCCGACAGAGCCCGACAGGGCCCGACAGGGCCCGACAGGGCCCGACAGAGCCCGACAGAGCCCGACAGGGCCCAGTAGAGCCCGACAGAGCCCGGCAGAGCCCGACAGAGCCCAGTAGAGACCAGTAGAGCCCGACAGAGCCCGACAGAGCCCGACAGAGCCCGACAGGGCCCGACAGGGCCCAGTAGAGCCCGACAGGGAACAGTAGAGCCCAGTAGAGCCCGACAGAGCCCGACAGAGCCCGACACAGCCCAACAGAGCCCGACAGAGCCCGACAGAGCCCGACAGGGCCCGACAGGGCCCGACAGAACCCGACAGAGCCCTACAGAGCCCAGTAGAGCCCGACAGAGCCCGACAGAGCCCGACAGGGCCCGACAGGGCCCGACAGGGCCCAGTAGAGCCCGACAGGGCCCGACAGGGCCCGGTAGAGCCCGACAGAGCTCGACAGAGCCCGACAGAGCCCGACAGAGCCCGACAGGGCCCAGTAGAGCCCGACAGAGCCCGACAGAGCCCGACAGAGCCCGACAGGGCCCGACAGGGCCCGACAGGGCCCGACAGAGCCCGACAGGGCGCGACAGAGCCCGACAGGGCCCGACAGGGCCCGACAGGTCCCGACAGGGCCCAGTAGAGCCCGACAGAGCCCGACAGGGCCCGACAGGGCCCGACAGAGCCCGACAGGGCCCGACAGAGCCCGACAGAGCCCGACAGGGCCCGACAGAGCCCGACAGAGCCCGACAGGGCCCAGTAGAGCCCGACAGAGCCCGACAGAGCCCGACAGAGCCCGACAGAGCCCGACAGAGCCCGACAGGGCCCGACAGAGCCCGACAGGGCCCGACAGGGTCCGACAGAGCCCGACAGGGCCCGACAGGGCCCGACAGGGGCCAGTAGAGCCCGACAGAGCCCGACAGAGCCCAGTAGAGCCCAGTAGAGCCCGACAGAGCCCGACAGAGCCCGACAGGGCCCGACAGGGCCCGACAGAGCCCGACAGGGCCCAGTAGAGCCCGACAGAGGCCGACAGAGGCCGACAGAGCCTGACAGAGCCCGACAGGGCCCGACAGGGCCCGACAGAGCCCGACATAGCCCGACAGGGCCCAGTAGAGCCCGACAGAGCCCGACAGAGCCCGACAAAGCCCGACAGGGCCCGACAGAGCCCGACAGAGCCCGACAGGGCCCGACAGAGCCCGACAGGGCCCGACAGGGCCCAGTAGAGCCCGACAGAGCCCGACAGAGCCCGACAGAGCCCGACAGAGCCCGACAGAGCCCGACAGGGCCCGACAGAGCCCGACAGGGCCCGACAGAGCCCGACAGGGCCCGACAGAGCCCGACAGAGCCCGACAGAACCCGACAGAGCCCGACAGAGCCCAGTAGAGCCCAGTAGAGCCCGACAGAGCCCGACAGAGCCCGACAGAGCCCGACAGAGCCCGACAGGGCCCGACAGGGCCCAGTAGAGCCCGACAGAGCCCGACAGAGCCCGACAGAGCCCGACAGAGCCCGACAGGGCCCAGTAGAGCCCGACATAGCCCGACAGAGCCCGACAGAACCCGACAGGGCCCAGTAGAGCCCGACAGAGCCCGACAGAGCCCGACAGAGCCCGACAGGGCCCGACAGAGCCCGACAGAGCCCGACAGGGCCCAGTAGAGCCCGACAGAGCCCGACAGAGCCCGACAGAGCCCGACAGGGCCCGACAGGGACCAGTAGAGCCCGACAGAGCCCGACAGGGCCCGACAGAGCCCGACAGAGACCGACAGAGCCCGACAGAGCCCGACAGAGCCCGACAGGGCCCGACAGGGCCCGACAGAGCCCGACAGGGCCCGACAGAGCCCGACAGAGCCCGACAGGGCCTGACAGAGCCCGACAGAGCCCGACAGGGCCCAGTAGAGCCCGACAGAGCCCGACAGAGCCCGACAGAGCCCGACAGAGCCCAGTAGAGCCCGACAGAGCCCGACAGAGCCCGACAGGGCCCGACAGGGCCCGACAGAGCCCGACAGGGCCCGACAGGGCCCGACAGAGCCCGACAGGGCCCAGTAGAGCCCGACAGAGCCCGACAGAGCCCGACAGAGCCCGACAGAGCCCAGTAGAGCCCGACAGAGCCCGACAGAGCCCGACAGAGCCCAGTAGAGGCCGACAGAGCCCGACAGGGCCCGACAGGGCCCGACAGGGGCCAGTAGAGCCCGACAGAGCCCGACAGAGCCCAGTAGAGCCCAGTAGAGCCCGACAGAGCCCGACAGAGCCCGACAGGGCCCGACAGGGCCCGACAGAGCCCGACAGGGCCCGACAGGGCCCGACAGGGCCCAGTAGAGCCCGAAAGAGCCCGACATAGCCCAGTAGAGCCCAGTAGAGCCCGACAGGGCCCGATAGGGCCCGACAGGGCCCAGTAGACCCCGACAGAGCCCGACAGAGCCTGACAGAGCCCGACAGGGCCCGACAGAGCCCGACAGAGCCCGACAGGGCCCAGTAGAGACCGACAGAGCCCGACAGAGCCCGACAGAGCCCGACAGGGCCCAGTAGAGCCCGACAGAGCCCGACAGAGCCCGACAGAGCCCGACAGGGCCCGACAGGGCCCGACAGGGCCCAGTAGAGCCCGATAGAGCCCGACAGAGCCCGACAGAGCCCGACAGAGCCCGACAGGGCCCGACAGAGCCCGACAGAGCCCGACAGAGCCCGACAGAGCCCGACAGGGCCCGACAGAGCCCGAGAGAGCCCGACAGGGCCCGACAGAGCCCGACAGAGCCTGACAGAGCCCGACAGAGCCCGACAGGGCCCGACAGGGCCCAGTAGAGCCCGACAGAGCCCAGTAGAGCCCAGTAGAGCCCGACAGAGCCCGACAGAGCCCGACAGGGCCCGACAGGGCCCGACAGGGCCCAGTAGAGCCCGACAGAGCCCGACAGGGCCCGACAGAGCCAGGCAGAGCCCGACAGGGCCCGACAGAGCCCGACAGGGCCCGACAGGGCCCAGTAGAGCCCGACAGAGCCCGACAGAGCCCGACAGGGCCCGACAGAGCCCGACAGGGCCCGACAGAGCCCGACAGGGCCCGACAGGGCCCGACAGAGCCCGACAGAGCCCGACAGAGCCCGACAGGGCCCGACAGGGCCCGACAGGGCCCAGTAGAGCCCGACAGAGCCCGACAGAGCCCGACAGAGCCCGACAGGGCCCGACAGAGCCCGACAGAGCCCGACAGGGCCCGACAGGGCCCGACAGAGCCCAACAGGGCCCGACAGGGCACGACAGAGCCCGACAGAGCCCGACAGGGCCCGACAGAGCCCGACAGAGCCCGACAGAGCCCGACAGAACCCGACAGAGCCCGACAGAGCCCAGTAGAGCCCGACAGAGCCCGACAGAGCCCGACAGAGCCCGACAGAGCCCGACAGGGCCCGACAGGGCCCAGTAGAGCCCGACAGAGCCCGACAGAGCCCGACAGAGCCCGACAGGGCCCGACAGAGCCCAGTAGAGCCCAGTAGAGCCCGACAGAGCCCGACAGAGCCCGACAGAGCCCGACAGGGCCCGACAGGGCCCGACAGAGCCCGACAGGGCCCGACAGGGCCCGACAGAGCCCAGTAGAGCCCGACAGAGCCCGACAGAGCCCGACAGAGCCCGACAGGGCCCGACAGGGCCCGACAGGGCCCAGTAGAGCCCGACAGAGCCCGACAGAGCCCGACAGAGCCCGACAGGGCCCGACAGAGCCCGACAGAGCCCGACAGGGCCCGACAGGGCCCGACAGAGCCCGACAGGGCCCGACAGGGCACGACAGGGCACGACAGGGCCCGACAGGGCCCGACAGAGCCCGACAGAGCCGACAGAGCCCGACAGAACCCGACAGAGCCCGACAGAGCCCAGTAGAGCCCAGTAGAGCCCGACAGAGCCCGACAGAGCCCGACAGAGCCCGACAGAGCCCGACAGGGCCCAGTAGAGCCCGACAGAGCCCGACAGAGCCCGACAGAGCCCGACAGAGCCCGACAGGGCCCGACAGGGCCCAGTAGAGCCCGACAGATCCCGACAGAGCCCGACAGAGCCCGACAGGGCCCGACAGAGCCCAGTAGAGCCCAGTAGAGCCCGACAGAGCCCGACAGAGCCCGACAGAGCCCGACAGGGCCCGACAGAGCCCGACAGAGCCCGACAGGGCCCGACAGGGCCCGACAGGGCCCGACAGAGCCCGACAGAGCCCGACAGGGCCCAGTAGAGCCCGACAGAGCCCGGCAGAGCCCGACAGAGCCCAGTAGAGACCAGTAGAGCCCGACAGAGCCCGACAGAGCCCGACAGAGCCCGACAGAGCCCGACAGGGCCCGACAGGGCCCAGTAGAGCCCGACAGGGAACAGTAGAGCCCAGTAGAGCCCGACAGAGCCCGACAGAGCCCGACACAGCCCAACAGAGCCCGACAGAGCCCGACAGAGCCCGACAGGGCCCGACAGGGCCCGACAGAACCCGACAGAGCCCTACAGAGCCCAGTAGAGCCCGACAGAGCCCGACAGAGCCCGACAGGGCCCGACAGGGCCCGACAGGGCCCAGTAGAGCCCGACAGGGCCCGACAGGGCCCGGTAGAGCCCGACAGAGCCCGACAGAGCCCGACAGAGCCCGACAGAGCCCGACAGAGCCCGACAGGGCCCAGTAGAGCCCGACAGAGCCCGACAGAGCCCGACAGAGCCCGACAGGGCCCGACAGGGCCCGACAGGGCCCGACAGAGCCCGACAGGGCGCGACAGAGCCCGACAGGGCCCGACAGGGCCCGACAGGTCCCGACAGGGCCCAGTAGAGCCCGACAGAGCCCGACAGGGCCCGACAGGGCCCGACAGAGCCCGACAGAGCCCGACAGGGCCCGACAGAGCCCGACAGGGCCCGACAGAGCCCGACAGAGCCCGACAGGGCCCAGTAGAGCCCGACAGAGCCCGACAGAGCCCGACAGAGCCCGACAGAGCCCGACAGAGCCCGACAGAGCCCGACAGGGCCCGACAGAGCCCGACAGGGCCCGACAGGGTCCGACAGAGCCCGACAGGGCCCGACAGAGCCCAGTAGAGCCCGACAGAGCCCGACAGAGCCCGACAGAGCCCGACAGAGCCCGACAGAGCCCGACAGATCCCGACAGAGCCCGACAGAGCCCAGTAGAGCCCGACAGAGCCCGACAGGGCCCGACAGGGCCCGACAGGGGCCAGTAGAGCCCGACAGAGCCCGACAGAGCCCAGTAGAGCCCAGTAGAGCCCGACAGAGCCCGACAGAGCCCGACAGAGCCCGACAGGGCCCGACAGGGCCCGACAGAGCCCGACAGGGCCCAGTAGAGCCCGACAGAGGCCGACAGAGGCCGACAGAGCCTGACAGAGCCCGTCAGGGCCCGACAGGGCCCGACAGAGCCCGACAGAGCCCGACAGGGCCCAGTAGAGCCCGACAGAGCCCGACAGAGCCCGACAGAGCCCGACAGAGCCCGACAGGGCCCAGTAGAGCCCGACAGAGACCGACAGAGCCCGACAGAGCCCGACAGGGCCCGACAGGGCCCGACAGAGCCCGACAGAACCCGACAGAGCCCGACAGGGCCCGACAGAGCCCGACAGGGCCCGACAGGGCCCGACAGAGCCCGACAGGGCCCGACAGAGCCCGACAGGGCCCGACAGGGCCCGACAGAGCCCGACAGAGCCCGACAGGGCCCAGTAGAGCCCGACAGAGCCCGACAGAGCCCGACAGAGCCCGACAGAGCCCGACAGAGCCCGACAGAGCCCGACAGGGCCCAGTAGAGCCCGACAGAGCCCGACAGAGCCCGACAGAGCCCGACAGGGCCCGACAGGGCCCGACAGGGCCCAGTAGAGCCCGATAGAGCCCGACAGAGCCCGACAGAGCCCGACAGAGCCCGACAGGGCCCGACAGAGCACGACAGAGCCCGACAGAGCCCGACAGGGCCCGATAGAGCCCGACAGGGCCCGACAGAGCCCGACAGAGCCCGACAGGGCACGACAGAGCCCGACAGAGCCCGACAGGGACCGACAGGGCCCGACAGAGCCCGACAGAGCCTGACAGAGCCCGACAGAGCCCGACAGGGCCCGACAGTGCCCAGTAGAGCCCGACAGAGCCCAGTAGAGCCCAGTAGAGCCCGACAGAGCCCGACAGAGCCCGACAGAGCCCGACAGGGCCCGACAGGGCCCGACAGGGCCCAGTAGAGCCCGACAGAGCCCGACAGGGCCCGACAGAGCCCGACAGGGCCCAGTAGAGCCCGACAGAGCCCGACAGAGCCCGACAGGGCCCGACAGGGCCCGACAGAGCCCGACAGGGCCCGACAGAGCCCGACAGAGCCCGATAGAACCCGACAGAGCCCGACAGGGCCCGACAGGGCCCGACAGAGCCCGACAGGGCCCAGTAGAGCCCGACAGAGCCCGACAGGGCCCAGTAGAGCCCGACAGAGCCCGACAGAGCCCAGTAGAGCCCAGTAGAGCCCGACAGAGCCCGACAGAGCCCGACAGAGCCCGACAGAACCCGACAGAGCCCGACAGAGACCAGTTGAGCCCGACAGAGCCCGACAGAGCCCGACAGAGCCCGACAGGGCCCGACAGGGCCCAGTAGAGCCCGACAGAGCCCGACAGAGCCCGACAGAGCCCAGTAGAGCCCGACAGAGCCCGACAGAGCCCTACAGAGCCCGACAGGGCCCGACAGGGCCCGACAGAGCCCGACAGGGCCCAACAGAGCCCGACAGAGCCCGACAGAGCCCGACAGAGCCCGACAGGGCCCGACAGAGCCCGACAGAGCCCGACAGGGCCCAGTAGAGCCCGACAGAGCCCGACAGAGCCCGACAGAGCCCGACAGAGCCCGACAGGGCCCGACAGGGCCCGACAGGGCCCAGTAGAGCCCGACAGAGCCCGACAGAGCCCGACAGGGCCCGACAGAGCCCGACAGGGCCCAACAGAGCCCGACAGAGCCCGACAGAGCCCGACAGAGCCCGACAGGGCCCGACAGAGCCCGACAGAGCCCGACAGGGCCCAGTAGAGCCCGACAGAGCCCGACAGAGCCCGACAGAGCCCGACAGAGCCCGACAGGGCCCGACAGGGCCCGACAGGGCCCAGTAGAGCCCGACAGAGCCCGACAGGGCCCGACAGGGCCCGACAGAGCCCAGTAGAGCCCGACAGAGCCCGACAGAGCCCGACAGGGCCCGACAGAGCCCGACAGAGCCCGACAGAGCCCGACAGGGCCCGACAGAGCCCGACAGAGCCCGACAGAGCCCGACAGAGCCCGACAGGGCCCGACAGAGCCCGAGAGAGCCCGACAGGGCCCGACAGAGCCCGACAGATCCCGACAGAGCCCGACAGAGCCCGACAGGGCCCGACAGGGCCCAGTAGAGCCCGACAGAGCCCAGTAGAGCCCAGTAGAGCCCGACAGAGCCCGACAGAGCCCGACAGGGCCCGACAGGGCCCGACAGGGCCCAGTAGAGCCCGACAGAGCCCGACAGGGCCCGACAGAGCCAGGCAGAGCCCGACAGGGCCCGACAGAGCCCGACAGGGCCCGACAGGGCCCAGTAGAGCCCGACAGAGCCCGACAGAGCCCGACAGGGCCCGACAGAGCCCGACAGGGCCCGACAGAGCCCGACAGGGCCCGACAGGGCCCGACAGAGCCCGACAGAGCCCGACAGAGCCCGACAGGGCCCGACAGGGCCCGACAGGGCCCAGTAGAGCCCGACAGAGCCCGACAGAGCCCGACAGAGCCCGACAGGGCCCGACAGAGCCCGACAGAGCCCGACAGGGCCCGACAGGGCCCGACAGAGCCCAACAGGGCCCGACAGGGCACGACAGAGCCCGACAGAGCCCGACAGGGCCCGACAGAGCCCGACAGA